>NC_092497.1:66394991-66632491 GCF_047495875.1 Pithys albifrons albifrons | reverse complement strand
TCAATCTGCATGTCTTAAAGGAGTTTTATTTCTTTAAAATAATATTTTGATAATTGTAAATGACTAATACAGTTTCTTTTTTTTCACTTCAAGCAGCCTTTTTGTTCTTGCTGCACATTTTTGGCTTTCTTCAGCAGAAGGTTTCTTGAAGTCTGTCCTGCCTTTTTTATGAGTACCACCTTTTGTGATACTTCTATTACTAGATTGAAACAATGAAATAAACATTAAAAAATTATAATGACCAAACTACTTAATCTCTTTTGTTTTATTCAAAAGCCATTCTTCCTTGAAGCAGTCTCACCCATCTTCATTTTAATGGTTTAGGAAAGAGTATTGTTTAAAGGGTTTGGTTTTTTTTCCAAATGCAAATTGTTTTCCTGTGCTAGCACTGATGATGTGAAAAAAATAATCTTGTTTTTTTCATTGCATCATTTTCTGTCTGTGCACCTTAGCAAGAAAATGAACCGACGTTGAGTGGACCTTCGCATACAAGCTTTTCATATTGTTGAGAGGTGTATTGTTATGGATATAAAAAGCCTTCTCTGACCGTCTCTTTGGCAATGTATCTTATATCCATACAGGTGCCCTCCAAATTGAACTGAGTGAAGAATCTGACCAAGGCAAATATGAGTGTGTTGCAACCAACAGTGCGGGTACACGCTATTCTGCCCCTGCCAATCTATATGTCAGAGGTAGGAATGACATAACCCTGGCATCCACTGTTCGTTCAGGTTCAGGGATAAGATACTTTCAGGATCTGTACAGTTACCACTGTAATAATCAAAACGCCATGGTAAATCTGTCAGTCATAACGTTCATTTTAAACTGTAGAGGAAAGGCTTGGGGTTTATTTTGTTCTTTTAAAGCACTCTAGAGTCCAATCTATCCTGCGGGTTAAAGTTTGTAAGTATATTTGTATCTTTACATCTTAACTTCTGTTATTTTTCTGAATTGAGTTAAATTAAGCTTAGCATTTATTTTCTTTTATTAGTTTTGGTTTGATTTGGTTTGGTTTGGTTTGGTTTGGTTTGGTTTGGTTTTCTTTTCAAACTCCTGAAGTGACTGCTGTGTGTGCTACTAATGAGCTGAGTGTAACCCCAAGGCATTGAGGTGTATGCCTATCTGACCTCTGCTGTGTAACTGCAAAGGAAAAGCCTCTAACTTTTTAACTTGATGTATGCAGAGCACAACTGTATTTTCTTCTTTTCTGTTTCTTCTTATTATATATGTATGTTTATATCTATATATTTACTGTGAGACTTGTGAGTGAGGTGTAGCCCTTTAGAATGATAGTGGTCAATTGGCTATATTATTTTAAGAAATTACCTGAGTATATGACAGGTATGGTTAATAAGAAAACAGCTATTCCTTGTGCAGTAGTAGAAATGGTTATTAACGTATGAAAATAAATTTTAGTTCTGCTAGAAAGAAGGGGTTTGTTTCAGGCAGTATTTGCTATGTCTGATTGATGTAGATTTCTGTAAAACAAGGCCTATAACATGCATACATACATATGTGTATATATATGTGTGTGTGTGTGTGCGTGTGTCTATAGTGTAAGGGCATGGGTGGGGGAAATAGGAATGAAAACATAAACATCTGTAAAATTTGCAGCAGGGTGAATGACCTTACAAAAGATGTCTAGCTTGATTTTGAAATTTTTTTTAGAGCTGATTTTTCAATCAACCTGATACGTTTTCATATGGTGTGACTCTTATGGCTAATTAAAAAAGAAAAGAAAGGAAAACCTTTCATAGTTATAACATCCGTAGAAAGTTATTTGATCTTCTATTTTCTTTCTCTTGTCCTCCAACATACTGACTTTCCTGTACTGCATGAGGCATGTATACCTTTATATCCAAAGGAAAATTTCAAAATTACGCTAGCTGTTGTTTCTAACACCATTGTAGCTATAGAAAATGCTGACTTTTCAAGGTGAGGTAGGAAGGTTTAATTAGCACAAGTAGAGATGTTCAACTAGCAGTTGAAAGCCTTGATATGGCCTTTTTACTCTCTCTGTGTTTCCCTTGTTTTTCTCCTTTCCTCATTTCATTGTGTTCTGCATCAAACCCCCTACATCCCTCAGAGCTGCGAGAAGGTTGGTGTGTTTTTTACTTTTTACCCACCTTAAAAAACTATTAATTAAACCAATAACAAAGAATACAAATGAAATGAATGTAGCTGCATTGTGGCATTTTTTATGTTAATGTTATGTTTAAGCTCGTCATGGCTTTTGATGAGTGATGATACTTAACTGTTGTGCATGGTAAGAGAGAATGACCCTGGATGCATGGCAGTCTTTTTAACTTTAATACTAACGTCTACTAAACTTGGTCAGTGTTCCTGCTTTTTCTTCCCTTTTAATTTCTTGCTTATACTGATGCCTGCTTTTCAAGGAATGGTTTCAGTAGTTGCTTTTCTAAACAGCCTGCGCATGAAGACTAGACTCTCCTTTGTCTATAAGCATTTTGTTCTATACGAGAAGTTCCTCATTGCCTGCCGTTTGCTTTGGGTGGCCTCTGTGAACTGGCCGTTTACGGATGTTTTGCTCTCTGCTTGTTCCCTTTCTGCCTGTCGTTCACTCATGAGGCCATTGCAGTAAGCCCCTTCTGAATCTGTAGAAGATCACAGAAACTTAAACCAAGTGGAAAGGTTTCAGACTAATATAATTTTCCTTATTATTTTTTAAACTCACTCATAGTTCTATTTACTTTTAATTCCTTGCTAAATTAAAACTGTCCTAAAAACTAGCCTCTATTAAGGCCAAATAAATACAGTTTCAAGTACACCATCCATGAAAGGCCTAAATACAAACCTACCTCTCTCAGCTGCCTCTGTCACTTCCACCTCCTACACACATGTGCACACCACTGAGAATATTTGAAGCAGGAACACTGATCTGTTATTGCCTGGTAATTTTCTCGGTCTTGTGTTTGCTTAAATATTAACTACTCTGTTAGTGGATTGTCCTGCTATATGTTTAAGGTTAACCCCCCCTTGCTGTCAATACAGAAATGTCTAATATTATCAGTCCTTATTTTGCTTTCCCTTAACTGTGAGCATAGTGGAATCCTGAATGTTCAGTAGTCTGCTCTTTCCCCAGTGGCCCTTCCCAGCTGTTGCTTTTTAACCACTTAAATTTAATCTTAAGTTCCTTGTCCGTCAAACTCTCTGCTTCTCTTCAACTCCTGTATCTATCTGTCAGCCTAGCCTATCCCCATCTCTTTCAAGTTTTTTTTTCCTCAGCCAGTGTGTTTCCTTTTGATTTCTTTTTCTCTCTACAGTTTTTATTCAGACATTTCCCTAAGCATGATTCTCTATTGTTTCTGTCATTTGCTTGCCTGCATGACCAAATCCAGTACTTTGGTACTGGCTTTGCCTAGTCTCTTTCTGTGACTCTGTCTCTCTTTCCATATATATATATATATATATATTTATATATATTTATATATATTTGTATATATGTATACATATGGTGTGTATATATATATATTTATCTGTGTGAAATTAAATATTTTTTTCTATGTTTGTTTCAGTGTTAGTGTGAGGTCTTGAGGCTGCATCTACTTTGAGTCTGAAAACAAATGAACTTGCACTTTCAGTTTTTACTGTAGGCAGCGTGTTCCGGGACTGTGATGTGACAATGTGGCCAAGCACATTTATTCACATCAGCTGGAAGCATGCAGCATTGAAGTTGGTGATCAACTCAAGCATGCTGTTGACCTTCCAGTTTTCTTCTGTGCATTTATATATATGTATGGGCATAAAAAAATGCATATATATATGTGCATCTCTGTGTGTGCGTGCACGTGTGCGTGTATATCTTTTGCATGGTGTTCGTGTATTGTTAGTATGTAGTTAGTTATGTGTGGGGCCCTAATAGGTCTGAATCAGCCTTTGTATGAATGTGCCTAATAATATCCTCAAGTAAATAAAGAATAATTCACATTGTGTGCAGACAAAATTCTTTTTAGTCTCCTATTTCTCCTGTGCATATTTTCTGGCAGATCAGGACAAACATTAAAACCATTAAATTGTGTCTGTACACTGCATGCCATCTGTATTTAAGACTCAGTTCCTTTTTTTGTACATGTTATTACCTTTTTTTGTGTTTTGTTCCAGTTCGACGGGTCCCACCGAGGTTCTCTATCCCCCCCACAAATCATGAGATCATGCCTGGCGGGAGTGTAAATATCACCTGTGTTGCGGTGGGGTCACCAATGCCATATGTGAAATGGATGCTAGGAGCAGAAGATTTGACACCCGAGGACGATATGCCAATAGGGAGGAATGTCCTTGAGCTTAATGATGTCAGACAATCTGCAAACTACACTTGTGTTGCCATGTCTACCCTTGGTGTCATAGAAGCAATAGCGCAGATAACTGTCAAAGGTATATCCCAAGCCCATATATCTGGGTATAGTTCAGTTGTTTATTTCATTCATTTTCTTATTTTGAGCAAATACATTGCACTGAAAGGGACTACATGCCGCTTGCCCTCTTAAACCAAGAGAGTAAATATTCCACCCAATCACTGGCAAAAGACAAAATAACAGGCTCAGACAGCAGTAATGCTCATTAATTAAATAAGTAATGTTTATTAAAATAAGATAGCTATAATGTTTCATTATTCTTCTGGGTCTAGCTCACAGCCTTTGTTTCAGTTAAAGAAAGGGTCTTACAATGTTCCATTTACTTTTCAACAGCAGGAGCTTTCAGAACCAGTCATTTAATTTTTAAGTTTCCGTGTGTCCAAGTATCATATTCATTAAATAATTGGAAACTAGATATTCAGAAAGTAGTTGAAAATTCAGCTGTAATGGTGTATTACCTGTCTGTAAGATTATTCTTTCTGCATATGCTTGTGGTATTTATTACAAAAGTCAGTAACACTAGTTTGTGACAAGTGAACTATATAGAACAGAGCTTGAAGATTTTCTGATAGATTTTTGGAGGAAATCATAGCTTCCAGAAGCTTCCTCTGAATGGATTGCACCTTCTTTCTATTCCATCTTCCTGTGAGGACGTTGTTGTTTGTAAGCTTCTCTACTTTAATAATTAATGTCTACTGTTACCTAGTGCTAACTGTATTTTTTGTCATTTGTCTTTAGCCTTACCCAAACCTCCTGGAACACCTGTGGTGACAGAAAGCACAGCAACAAGCATAACATTGACTTGGGATTCTGGAAACCCTGAGCCAGTTTCTTACTACATAATCCAACACAAACCCAAAAACTCAGAGGAGCCATACAAAGAAATTGATGGTGTTGCCACGACACGTTATAGTGTGGCTGGCCTAAGCCCATATTCAGAGTATGAATTTCGTGTAGTTGCTGTTAATAACATAGGGCGAGGGCCACCCAGTGAGCCTGTGGCAACAAGGACTTCAGAGCAAGCACCTTCAAGTGCACCACGTAATGTGCAGGCCCGTATGTTGAGCTCTACCACCATTTTGGTACAGTGGGAAGAACCTGAGGAACCTAATGGACAAATACAAGGTTACAGAGTTTATTACACCATGGACCCCACTCAACATGTTAACAGTTGGATGAAGCACAATGTGGCTGACAGCCATATTACCACTATAGGGAATCTTGTACCCCAGAAAACATACTCTGTGAAAGTTCTTGCTTTTACTTCTGTTGGGGATGGACCACTTTCTAGTGACATTCAAGTCATCACTCAAACAGGAGGTAAGCTAGCAATGAACAAAATTTGTGTGGAAAAAAAACCTGCCTGCAGAGAGAGACTTTGAGTTTAAAATTTTGCAAAAAAGCCTCCCTCTCAAGGACAGCCAGTTTATTCAGGCAGCTTTTGCAGATAACATTTTCTCAATTCCACAGTGCAAGTTATCTCTGAAGAGAGGAAATTGCCCCCTCACACCTTCATTTCTTTTTTCATCAGTGTCAGGAAGTTTATCTGTAGCTCAACTAAGTCTCAAGGAAACCTTCCTCCTGGTGTTACGGCTTCTGTTTGACAATATTCTGCGCACCAAACATGTTTGTCAGGTAGTTCTTTATAGCTCTCTTCAAGGAGTTACCGATGTTGGTGGGTTTTGTTTAGGTGTAATGTTGCTCCTTTATGCTGCATCACTCTAGTGAGCCTTGGGTTTGGATATTAAAATGTATGTGTACCACATGTGTATTCAAGTAGTAGGTAAGGTTCTGAAAACAAAATAAAACATGAAAGCATTAAATACAGCAAATCTTTGTGTAGGTTGAAGCCAGCCATTCTGTATAATTTGGATTTGTAAATTAAATCCAACCTGTCTCTGCGAAGGTCACCATTTTCTTGGTTTCTGTTTGCAGTTAGCTCGTTTTGTTTCTTTTTGGGGAGTTTTAGGTCCATGAATTAGTTTTATTAGCAAAGGACAAGCAAAATGTTTTATGATATCAAAAGCCAGAAGCCCAGGTGTAGTTGCACTGCACAAAGTGGTTTATTGTAGCAATAAGAAATAAAAGCTCCTTTTGTCTAGCAGTTTAAAGAAAGCTTTATGAAATACTACTGTAAGGTTAGTGATTGTCTAGAAATATATAATACTACTTGAATTTTTTAGTGCAGGAAAGTTTGCTCTTGCAGAATTTGGCATCCCTGAACGTTTTAAGAAGCAAATCTCTAAAATGTAACTGTAGACAGTTAAATTTCATCCAGTTTTTACTTCTGCATTTTACCAATAAGCATTTAATCAAGTCAAAAATTGGGGTGTTTTCCTGGAATCTTTCTAGGTATTGTGTTACACAAAGATCTAGGTGTGTTACCATTTTCAGTATCTCAGCTGAGAAGTTACAAAATTAACTGGCTTTAGACCTTCTGGTGGTACATTAAAATGTGTCTGTGTGCACATACAAATTTAAATATGTACACCATAGTTGAATTTTGGCATTCACAACCTTTTTCACATAACTTGGTTTTATTTTGACATATGATTTCTGCTTAAATCCATGTGCATAAAGCTTTTCAAGAAGAAGGTTGAGTGAGCTCCTTATCTGTGTTTCCACTCACGTCTGTAGACTTCTTAGATTAGAAATTATTTGACAGTGGTTTCCCCAGTAAAGGATGAAGGAATTGAAATAATGAGCACTGAGGCTCATCTGGACCAGCCCAAGTTACATTACTTGTAAGGTCACTAAAGAAAAGTTCTGTTTATTAAAACCTTCATAGATATTGCTGTTAATCATGCCCATCTCTTCCTGATTACTGTTGCAATTTGAAAAAATTAAAACAACATTAATAGTGCTGGAGCTTTTCTCAGTACATGCTTTCAGCTCTGTAACAGCGTCGACTTGGTAATGTTTATTTGAGACTATGTTAAACAAAAAAAAATGGGGAATACAGGAGGAATATTTAAACATTGGTACTTTTACTTGAAATATGAACGTTTTAAATCATAAAACAGAAAAAACCCTAAGACAGTCTAGTGCAGTTCTCCAGTTCAGGGTATGCTTAAAAACTAAGATTCTCCCATCTTTCTATCCAGTCGCTTCTCTTAAGTGAACACCACAAAATAAAATGCCCTCCTTGCCCTTTTCTTCCATCTGAATATGGTTGCTTTAGTTTAAGTCTGTCAAACTGAAACTGATTCCAAATATTAAAGTGAATTATAAAGTACCATTTAGAAACAGGGGAAATGGATTTAATGGAAAAAAAGGAATGGCATGCTGATTATATTTAGTTGATGTTTTCTCATATTTTAAACAAATAAGCCTGCCATTATAAATAGGTAGCTTAGCCCTTATGCTTACTTTGGGGATATTAGAGCAACAGAACCTTATATCTGTGACTTACAGGCTCTGTTAGATCGTTTCAAAGCTTTTCTTCCTAAAGTGTATTCTTATATTTGGAGAGAAATTGTGAAATTTGTTCTTAAAAAGACTTTTTGAAGGAAGTTTTGCTTTCTGAATACAGCAGAATTCTCCTCTTGAAATGGCTGTGAGAGGCTTCTAAGTTTGCAGGTCAGTGAAACTGCTGATAGTGAAACTTAGGTTTAAATTAAAATATTGACTAGGAACATGTAGTTGAAGGGGAGGAGAAGGAAGCATTTGTCAGACAACCAAACATAAGATATTTTTAAGAAAATTATATTCAGGGTTTTTTTTTCAATATTTTACTTATGCATTTTAAGGCAAAGCCATGTCCTCCAGCAGTAGGACAGTTGCCCAGTTGTTTTTAGAATTGTTTTCTTTATGATAAAAAGACACCATTTAAACAAAATCTTTAATCAGAAATAAGCTGTGGAGCTGAACCTTTTGAATAAGAGGAGATCAATTCCAAAAATTATACCTAAGAGAGTCCTTATTCCACCTTTTGGGCCAAAGGATTTGGTTCTGTTAAGGATGGAGTTGGAATCAGTCTATTATTTGAGTGAATTGATTTACCAAATATTGCAGTAAAGAAGTACTGATACACGATTTAGTGTGGTACTTCTTGCTCTTTCTTTAATTTTGTTAGGAAACAAAAGCTCTGTTGGTTCATGTCCATTTTAGGGGCTCAGGACATGCTTGTTGTCCTGTTTCCTTTCTGTGCTTGAATTGGTCAGAAGTACATATACTCTGAGTGGCATATCATAGACTGTGTGTACTGGGGAAATTTAGACTTTTAGACTAAGTGTTTGGTTTGGTTTTGGTTTCATTTAGTTTCATTTTAATGTGCGAAGAGAGGATAGCTAGTGAAGGAATTAAGAGAATCTTGTTTTCATTCTGAACTTTGGTAGAGAATGGTGAGAGAGAGAAACACAAGATCTGTTGGATTATTGGAGAAAGAGAGAAAAAGTATCCAGGGAAATAAATGTGCATCTGTAAGCATATGCTTTTTAAGACAAAAATTTAAAACATAAACCATATTATTAATTTTAAACCTAGGATTCTCCAGGGTTTGGAGACTAAAGATTATTGCAGTTATAAAGGGCTAATGTGAACATATGAAAAAGGACAATAATGAGAAGGTTAAGTATCTGACTTGCAGGGCACATAAATGGAGCCTTAGCTAAAATGAAATTAATGTTTCTGGAGTTCTTATTGTAAAAGAAGATTAAAAATTCAGAGGACCAGAGTCCATAGCAAGGGAATACTGTTCTGTGTTGTGGCAAGCTAGCTACTTTATCATACATTTAAAGTTGCTGTTATAAACACGTGAATGGGGAAACCGCATATCTCTCAAACTCCACAGTACTAGTGTCCTTTTGAAACATTTCATGGAAATGGACTTCGACATGGGAAGGGTTGTAAGCATGCAGCCGGTAAGCTGGCTCAATGCAACAAAGCAGGTGGAAAAACCACAGAATAATTAGGGTTAAAAGGGACCTCTGGAGGTCATCCAGTTCAGCTCCCCTGCCAAGTCTGGGTCACCTAGAACACATCCAGGTGGGCTTTGAATGTCTCCAGAGAGAGACTCCACAGCCTCCCTGGGCAGCCTCTTCCAGGGCTATGCCAGCCTTAATGTAAAGAAGTTCTTCCTCATGTTGTGATGGAGCTTCTTGTGTTTTAGTTTATGATCATTGCTCCTTGTCCTGTTACTGAGCACTATTGAGAAGAGTCTGGCACCATCCTCTTCACACCTGCTTGGTTTATGCATTGATGCTGATGTAGGGTGCAGGATAGTTTTTTAGGTGACAAAATTCCCCTTAAGGAATATCTGGTCAGGTACAAAAGACTTTCATCTTTGGAATAACTCCTCTACTCTCAAAGCACAGTTAACTTCTGTAAGGTATCTTAGTCTCCATTTTACTTCATTTAAATGCTGATATGATAGGTTCAGTATTGAGGATCTCACCTTCACACAGTGATTTTTTTTTTCCTCTGGCTTTTAATCCACCTAACTTTTCTAGTTAGAATACAAAATAGCATATGGATACGGGATATTTTTTTAATCAGATTTTTTTCAAGTCCAGAATTGTGATTTTTACAAATGCATGGATGAGCACTAGAAATGTGCACATATTACCTTAGTCACAGAATTTAAGTATGGCAGAAAGCAGCTTGAAATAATTCTAAAGCAACTGTACTGCTACACTATAGAAAGGGAAAGTAGACAGAAGTACTCTTAGGAATAATTAATCTCTGTGTTCTCTAGTCAGTCAGATAAGACTATATGGCCTTTCGTTAAGACTGACCAACATGTTAATTTTATTCTCTCAAATGTCAGTTGCACATGTATTTTAAGCAAGTGATTTATGGATTCTCATTACTTTGCTATGCCATTTTTTTTTAATTTAAAATCTATAGTAACTACGTATTTTGCGTACAATGGTTCTCCGTTTGATACTGTGAAACTCAGCTATCTTAAGACTATTTTGAAGAATTTATTTCAGATGTAGCAGAAAGACAGAGAGCAGAACACTCATATTAGACATTTTACTTTGTACATTATGGATTTTATTTTCTAATTATATTCTATTAGGATTTGGTACTTCTAAAAGTACATGTATTATTTTACCAAAAAAAGAAAAAGCACCTCTGGAGCACAGTAGCTCTTCAGCTCTAAGTGCTTTTCTGTTTCATACTTCTTTCAGAAAAAACAAAAGCATAAGCTGTTTGTCCCTTTAGGTTCCCTACTAATTGTAAATTCTCTTAGCCAATCTATTCTCCTTTGCAAAGCTGCTTTCTAGTTGAACTGATTAAGTTTTCCTTTAGGTATGGATTTCACCCTAACAATGTCATGGGGCCCTTTTTAGCCTGGAGGCTCTTCTCTTTTCCCATATTACTTGCATACCTAGCACAGTCCTGGAGTAGTTTCCTGGTTACCTAAGCCAGATGAGGAGCTGTACAGGGAACTAAAGTGCCTTTCTGATTTGACATCCCATTTTATGATTTTGTTCTGGCACTTTAATCAGGAGTGGACATAGAACCACATATGCAGGACAAGGTCCAGCAATCTGTGTTTGTTTCTGGCTAGGCAGCAACATGCAGAACTAGCAAGTGAAAATGTAGAACTTCATATGAAGTTTTGGAAAAAGTTGTTGAGGATTTTGTTCTTTGTTATTGCACTGTAGTCTTTCACTGTGTCTACTTCTCAAGATTTATCATGTTTAGAAGTAACATATACTTCTATATTAGATATACTTGGAGCACAGGGAGGTTAGGAGGTTTGATGTACTTTTGTAGAACACATTGCCCTCAAAGCAGAAAAGACAGTATTGAGAGAATGCTGATGGAGAAACATCCTCTTTGGTGAGGTGCCCATGTACAACACTAATACGGAGTGAGAGTTGATGTGTAAAATTAAAAACACTTCAGTAAGATTATGAAGTTCACTTACATAGATTTTGCAGTTTCTCTAGGGTTTTTTTTCTGTCTCTGAAGTAGACCAGTAGCTTCTGTCAGCTCCAGCTTGACTTATCTAACATGTGCCACTGAAGACTTTTTTGAACAGCTGTTTCATGTTCTAGACATAATTCCACTTTCTTAACTGATACTTTTCCTTTGTCTTAAGCATTGGGTTCCTTGCAAGAGTTTATTAGCAATGCAGCATGTTTCCTTACTGCTATTTTGGTGTTGTTTTCTTTCTTCTCTTTCTTCTCTTACCTGTCTGGAGCAATGCAGATTCCCTGTCAGCTCTTTCTTGTATCAGTGTTTTCAGCATCAGAGTTGCATAACTGTAGTTAAAAATCTGATGAGAAACTAGATTTTACTGCAAGGTATTGGTATTATTTTTACAAATAGCATTTGGAAGAGTCCAATTAGGCATCACCTTGTCTTATAAAATTATTGAGAGTTGCAGTCCTAAGACCACAAGGGTGTTTTTTTAAAAGAATACTTGGAGAATGAGGCTCTTAAAACACACAGAGACAGGAAATACCATTAGTTCTCCATCTGCTGCCATATTTATCATAACAGATTGTACCAGCCTTCATATGAGTCACTTGACTAATCATTTACTATTGCTGTCTGGCTGTGGTGTACAATTCATGTATCCATACATTAAGTACAGATCATAGCATCACAGGACAATTCAGGCTGGCAGGATGATCTTCTGGGGAGATGTCCAGCAACAGCCACTGCCCAGAGCAGGCTCAGCTCTGGGGTCAGACTGAGTTTCTTAGGGCTTCATCCAGCTGAGGTTTAAAACCCCTGAAGGCTGATATGGGCCAACTTCTCTCGGTCCTAGTTTTATTGTTGTATTGTCCTGGGCCTCACCTGCCACACTCTGTGAAGGGACTGGATACATTTCTTGCATCCCTTCTGTTGGTATTGAGGGTACCCTTGAGTGCCCTCAAACCATCCCTTCTCCCAGCTGAACCATCTGCAGCCCTGCAGCCCCTCCTTGCAAAATCCAGAATATTTTTGTCAAAAATACTTAGTTGATATTTCCTGTAATTACTCCCTGTGCTTTGTGATCTCATTCCCTTTGCATTTTGCTGTACCTAGGCAGTGGTGTCTTTTTAGATGAGGCATTTTTTTTGAAAAACAGCTAATTAGTCCTATTCCTTTTCATTCCTGTAAAAAGAGTTGGTCTTTCAATATTCATTTTAAAAAATGGTAGAAACTAGCAACCTCCACACAGGAACTTGAATATGCACCTCATGTAGAAAGGCTATCTGTCTGTTTAAAGTTAGGTATCAAATCAGTACCAGCATATACAAGGGTGGTGTTACCCTCAGAGTAGTATTCTGTAAAGGTCTGGGAAAGATAATATACCAATTCTTTTTGACTGTTTGCTCCATGGGGGTTTTAGGTGCTTCATTAAGATACATACTTCTAAACCTGTAATACAATTCTTCCCCTAAAAATGTTTATGAAACCATCCTTATTGTCACATCATGTTTGTCAGACCTATTCTCAGTATATATGCTAAGAAGTACATTTTTTTCCCCTTAAAAAAAACATGCTAGAATTTATTCTTGAACAGCTAGAAATGCTGTGGAAAACTGTTTCATGGCTTATCAGGAGCACTGTTAACTGAAAGTAATGCTTTAGAACTTGGGTACCAAAACTATCATATACAATCCAATGATAAAGTTACATTTTGCTGTCTTTTCCCAGTCAGGCTTATTTGCTTTAGATTTGAAGATGTAAATGAGGAGTAACATTTGCTCTATATAATTTCTGTGGCAATTATGCAAGATAAAGCAACAGAGAATGTTCATGACTAGTGCAAACAAAATTGACTGGAAGTTCAACTATATTGGTAAAAATACCTTGAAAGGGTAAAAATATGTCACTTAATGAGAACTTCGCCGTAGTTCTCTTCCATAGGTTGTGCCTTCTTTGGGTTACACAAGCATTCAATATGTAGGTGTCTTAAAGAGCAGGATGTGTTTACTATCTTTTATTTATGAGCTGAGCAAATAACTTTTATATTTGGAAACACATGTAATGGTTTTAACGCTTTATTTAGACTATTCCAGCCAATCATATATTTTGCTAGCTTTCCCCATACACACACAAATATATAGATGTATATATTTTCCATTTCACACACAGATTATTAGATCACTGGTATTCATCACCAAACATCTCTTCAATTGCTTTGCAGTTTTGTGTGTGTTATTTGCACTGTGACACATTTATTTGAAATCACAGATAATTTTTTACATGTGATTTAAATGTATCAATATTCTTTTTCTTTGCTCAGAGTAATTTATTTTATGGTACCATAAATCAAGTTGTTTAAGTTCAGTAAGTTAAATAAAACTGAGACGGCATGAAATATTCAGACAGTAATTTAAAAGTTTTGAAAGTGTTGAACTAGTTAAATAAATAATTGGCAACACTGCTCATCGTTTTCTTTAGTGCCTGGTCAACCATTGAACTTCAAAGCAGAACCTGAGTCAGAAACAAGCATATTGCTTTCCTGGACACCTCCACGCTCTGATACCATTTCCAGCTATGAACTGGTTTACAAAGATGGGGAACACGGGGAGGAGGTAAGCGGCAAGATTGTACATCTTTCACATAATCTTTAGTGAGTCAGACATAAAATGCTGCAATCGTTTAAATTTCATGGATTAGCAAGTTTTTTAACACAATGCCTTGATGTTTAAGTGTTTGTTAAACCCAGCAGTTAGTCTAGGGACAGACTGAAAATGTGTAAACAGCTGAAAATGCTGTTGATGGTTACCAGCAAGTGAAATTTTGCTGTAGACAGCAATGAGTCCTCCACAGAAGTTTCATCCTGTTTGAGACATTGATTGTTTCTCTAAAAGTTTATTCCTCTAATAAGGCTTGGAAACAAAAGTGTTTGGAGGCAAAAGTGTATGGACCCGTTAAACTTTTTTTTTAGTTACACTTGGACTTTGAAGTCTTTTTTCATCCTTAGATAATTTTTGCACAGTTTTATAAAAGATAGCTGTAGGGAAGTCTTTGTTCATGTGTTATTGTCTGAAAAGCCCTTTATGCTTTGTACACAGCTATTTTTCCTCAGTCAAGCAGCATTTCTGGCTCTGAGTTCCACCTACTGAACTACTGACTTTAAAAAATACTGTTCCTTAATGCGTGTTTGTCATATTAATGCATTAATTTTTGGTTTGGTTTAGTTCGATTTTGTTATGATTCACTTTCTTAAATGTAAGTTTTTCTCAATGGGAATATCAGAATTTACAGTCCCTGAATACAATCAAGACTTCCTCTTTTTATCCGTTTTTAGCAACGCGTTTCCACCGAACCTACTACATCTTACCGTCTGCAAGGCTTAAGACCAAACAGCCTCTACTTATTCCGTCTAGCTGCACGTTCTTCTCAAGGCCTGGGTGCTTCAACAGCAGAAATTTCAGCAAGAACCATGCAGTCAAGTAGGTGTCTTTCCTTGCAAACTTTATTCCCTTGTCTTGTATTTCTGGAAGAGATTAATCTCAGTTGCACAGAAAGGCATCAACAAAGCCAAAATGCAGCATACGTGCTGCTTAATACAGCAGAAGAATTCTTAACGTGTATATTTGAGGTGTATTGTGATCAACTTAATATATGACTGGCTTTTATATAGTTTCAAAAAACAACCTCTACAAACCAGTGTCTAAGGAGGCAACATAATCCTGTCATAATAAAAATTTATTTTATGTTTTAAGAAGGTATCTGTTGTATCATGCAATAGGTATACTATAATAGTAGTCCTTCCCTCATAAAATTGCGCCTACCCAGTCTGCATATTTCCTGCAATACTAGGTTGTTTCTGCAATATCTTCCTAAAGGACAAAAATCTGTGGAGTGGGTCATGTTGAATATTTCAGACTGTACCAAAAATTTCTTAACAACTCTTCTGTAGTAGCTTATCATTCTGACTTTGTTAATTTTCTTAATCTAAGCTTTTTAGTGTTCAGTCCCTTTACACCTGTAGAAAAATAGTTTTCTCATTGGATGCTTATGGAAACAGTATCATGAAACTTATCACATTTGCCTACAAATGAAATGTAAGAACTTGTCAGGGATTTATATATGCAACTTAAAATATTTCAATTAAGACTTAACTAACATAATCAGATACGCAGAGATGATGTCTAAAAGTGTTACTTGTGCCTGACTAGTTATGGTTTCATGACAGTTTGCATTGGAATGTGTCATTTTAAAACTTAATACAATCCTATTTTTATTTAAATTAAATGACCTGTTCTTAAAGTAATCCTATTCAAAACAGAAATTGCTGTTTCTCAATTGACATGAGTATTTTTAATTTGCAGTCATGACAGATGTGATTACACAGTCATTCCTTGCTATTGTTATTTATTAATTACAATTAATGTGACTGGAGACACACCTTTAACCAAAGCTAAATGTGTTTCTGAAGCATTTCTAAGGCATTTGGAATAAGACTGTTATATAACAAGGCTGGGTTTAGAGATGGTGAAAAGGCACCCTTTCATTTTAATAATCCTGAATCAGTAATTTGATTAAGAAAAAGGCATTTACTTTTTCTGGGAGTAATTTCAATTATTTAGAAGGCACTTTCCCTTTTACTGAGTGAAGATTGCTTAGACTACGCATACAAAATGAACATCTAGGAGCTAAGGCTACATATTCCATGTGTAAGCACATTGCCATTTTCCCTTGAATATAAGAATGTTTTTCTCAGCCTTGTGTCTTCAAATAGTAGCAAAATACAGTTAATTTCAGTGATCAGACCCAAGTTATTCGCTCAAAAGATCGCAACTTTTTTTTCGCCAAAAATGTGTATTTAAAAAATAAGTATATTCATTAGTAAAAGTGGTTACACAAGTAACCTTTAAATTATCCTTGGTTACATAAGTGCAGTATTTTTGCATTTTCAGAGTATAATGAATTAAAATTTAATAAACTTCTATGAGTTTATTAGCAGTATTCACCCAAATACGCTATTGCCTTTCATCTTGGTATCAGAGGAAGATGCTGCAGGGCTTTATTTCTTTTTTCTATAAGACCCTTAAGGGGCATTTTACAAGTATTTTACTTTCTGCAAAAGTTAATGATAGAAGTGGACCCATGTGTTTTTAGAACTTGCTTATTGAATTAATGTATATAAAAACAATCCCAAATGTGATAATTCTCATCTGTTCCCCCACCCATCTCCTCTAGATAGTTGAAATACTCGCACATTGCCTTCTATTTTCCCTTCAGAAGAGCAGTGCACCATACTGAGTAAAAAGCCATTGATCCCTGTAGAAAGAGCTGTAGGGAGCTGAAAGCTACATGTGTAAATGCAGTAGGTCACAGCAGGGTCCTATGCCTTCTCTGTTGTTTTAATTTTGTTTCATGTGCCTAGTATAAGTATAAATATACATTTGTTTCTTTTTTTCCCTTAAGAAATGGGAAGGAAATTGCAGGAAGAGGGGAGGCAGGGGAAAATAAAGGTCTTACACATAATTTTTTTGTTTTCCCTACAAGAGAGAAGGCAGAAATAGGAAAGGAGTCTGCATCTGCTACTTCTGCTAGTGAATTCGAGCTATGGCTTCTTTTTCTTTTCATACTCTGAATGATCTGTTAGTAAGGATGGATTTTGCTAAGTGAAAGTCCATTTAAGCACACAAATACATACCTAACTTTCAGTACTTGATTTGCCTCACTGAAACCACTGAAATGACATACATGCTTAAATGCCCTGGAGCTTGGAAATGGTAAATATGCTAACATATTCCTTCAAGAACAAGTCAGTAAAGGTGAGCACTTCTGCTCTGGAAGATTGGTGCTGGTGACAGGAGATGAAACAAAGTCACAAACTCTTACCATCCTCATGTGCTTAGCTTGTAAACGCTCTTTGTAAAATGACTACATGTTTTCTTGATACATTGTTTGTGGTAGATTTTTTTTTTCCTGTGGAAGTACTTTTACATTACTGGTAGGATTAATTTTTTGCTAGCAAAGGTATCTACAAGAGGAGTTAAAAATAAAACTGACAGCTGATCTAGGGTAAGTACAAGTTACAGTCAGAATCAACAAGCCTGTCACTTGTTCCTGGTAGGTAAATCTTTGACTAAGACTTGCTTCATATTCTACGGACTGCATGCTCCTAGTATGCTGGCTACAAGAAATGTTTTGTTAAATGCTTTTTATTTAAATGTAATTTGTGGTTGACTTGTGTCAGGCAGACTCAGTTATTTTAAAAAAAAAATCAGCTGAGGAGAGTGGAAAGGCTGCAAAAATGGCAATCTGTGGAGCAATTTCTAGCAATTACTGCAAGTTTTTAGGAGTTCTGTTAAAAGAGACTGTTTTCCTCCGGGAAAGTAAAGCCACTTGAAGGAGATATGTCCAAATTTGTAAGTAAATACGTGTCCTGTGTCATTTAAAATATTATAGCTTGCACTAATTGCAATGATTGTAAGCATAGATCAGTAGTCACATAAGTGTCACGTTTTTGTTTATTTCAAGAAGAATTTTAATTACAGGTAGGTAATATTATTTTGAGGTTTCATTTTCATGTATTTCCCCTACATCCTTTTTCACCATTTAGTTGGTCTCTTCATTTTCAGTTTCCTCATGTTGATAAGCCAAGGTGCATATGATTATCTGACATTTTGCTTTTTTAAGTTTCTACTTTTTTGTTTATTATTTTAATTTGTTGTCTTTTATTTATTTTATTTTTTCTTTTGTTCATTTCTTTTCAATCACTCCTATCCTTCCACTCAAATCCTCCTTTAACCCACTACTGAAATTAGAGCCATCAGCTCCTCCTCAAGACATTAGTTGCACAAGCCCCAGCTCCACTAGTATTTTGGTAAGTTGGAAACCTCCACCAGTGGAAAAACAGAATGGCATTATCACTGAATATTCCATCAAGTACACTGGGATTGATGGAGAAGATGTGAATCCCCATGAAATTTTGGGAATTTCCTCGGACAGTACCCAGTACCTTTTGGAACAGCTGGAAAAATGGACTGAGTACCGGATAACTGTGACTGCTCACACTGATGTTGGACCTGGCCCAGAGAGCTTAGCAGTATTGATTCGGACAGATGAAGATGGTATGTTGCCTCCACTCCATCAGTTTGCACCTTTATGACTCTCTGTCGATCTGCTGTCATTGTATAGGATAACAGTAATTTTTTCTGCTCCTCTTTTTCCCAAATATAATCAGATATTATCACCCTTTGAGCTTTTTAATCAAAGACTTGTCCTTTCTACACCATTTTTATATTTGGTATTTTTGCATTTTTATCAGAAAGCACTGTTTTTGTGAGTGACATAAGTTTGCTGCTCCTTTTTGCCCATACATATCCTTTTGCTCCTCCTTGAATTTAAAAATACTGCTCAGAGAAAAAACTTTCTGCTTTTTTCTTGATTTTACAGTCATTGCTATTTTTATATACTTACGTCTATAAACGTTTTTCAAGTTTTGGTGTTTTGTTTTGGTTTTTTTATTTATTTATTTGGTTGATTGGGTTTTTTAACTGCTTTCTTCTTCCATATTTTGTTTTTTGATTTGGGTTTTTTGGGTATTTTTTCTTTTTCCCTTTTTTGGTTGGTTTTTTTTTTTTTTAGTTTTGTGTTTTAGTCTTGGAAAACTGATGCTCCACATGTTTTCTTTACTTCCATTCTTGAAAGTGACAGAAGACAGCCTTGTTATCAGCCTCCTTTTTATACTACTGAGGAAAAAAATCAAAACAAAACAAAACATAGAACTTGGTGAACAAAGACAAGAGAAACGTTTTTGAAATATTTTGTGGTTTTGCTATTGTTATATTATTATTTCAGTGACTAAAATATCTCTTTGTACTAATGCTTTGAATCTCAAAGCATCTTCCTTGGCTTTTGTACATTTTTACATGTTTTTCTATTTCTCTAATACTCCTTTTTCTTCCATTTTTTGCATCAGTCATGTTTTTTGATCTTTTCACTGAAAGGTAGATCAGATTGTTGAGCAGCTCCATTTGTTGAATGATTTGTATTCTTCAGAGAAAACATAATGAGTCTGCCCTTTTTTAAGAAAAAAGAAAAAGGCAAGGGTGGGACAGGTGCCTGTAATTCTCTTCTGTCCAATGATGTTGTTCCAGTTCCTAGTGGTCCTCCTCGCAAAGTCGAGGTAGAGGCTGTCAACTCTTCTGCTGTTAAAGTGTCATGGCGCTCACCTGTGCCCAATAAGCAGCATGGTCAGATCCGAGGATACCAGGTCCACTACGTGAGGATGGAAAATGGAGAGCCAAAGGGTCAGCCCATGCTGAAGGACATCGTGCTGGCTGATGCACAGGTAATTAAAGCATTTATATGTTCTCTTCTAGGTCACAGTGAAGACAGTTAATGTACCAGACAGCTATGCAGAACGGGCTTTTGTTGTTTGTGTTTTGGTTTTGGTTTATTTCTATTCAGCACCCTACCAGCTCACATTTTTTGTCTCTATTTTAAAAACTTTTTAGAACACTTAAAGGTTCTTGGGCTAAACCTAGACATCTTTTCCTCTGTTGGTCTGCAACTGAATGCTAAGCTGTGACATTTTTCTGGTTCCCCTAAACCTAGAGACTTATAGACACCCTATATGTATATTCTGAAGTTTAAAAGCATCAGGGTCATCTGATCTATGTCACATTCAGTGTAGCAAATTGTACACAGATCTACCAATCTGCTATTACATGGTTTCAGTGGAAAGCCTAGAATCATTAGAAGGCTGTGTAAGCCCATTATTACAGTGATTCTCTGATTAACTTGTATGCACCTCACCATGTATTTCACAAGAAATAAATTTTCTTAGTGCAGTTTTAGAAACCACTATTTATATTTTCATTATTCATATCAGTAACTGTGATCAGATGAGGAGCTTAGTTTCAATAGGTAGCAATTATTTATATTGCAAAATTTCCCATCTGAAAATATTTCATTTCCCAATAAAATGATGAGATTATGAAAGCATCAAGATTAAAAAGCTTCTCAAACTAGGAATTTACTGATTGAAATATACCAGTGCACTGTAAAACTTAAGATTTCCAAAGCTTCTGGTAATGGAGGAGTCATCCGACGTTGAAACTGTTATGAAGTACACACCTGTCACTGCTAGCTATGGTTTATGGCTGGATTGACTGGAAATTAAAAGAAATTATCAATCTGAATTAAAGAATTAAATCTGCCTTCTAAACATTTTGTCTAAGTAAGTAAATGAGGTTTTTACTTTTCTTTTTTTCTCCCTTCAAGTCTTAATTCTAAATTTCAGGTCTGCAGAGAGCTTTCTTAAGAATACGTCTACTACACCCACATTTTGCTGATGACCCGATTCTTAAAATATGGTCTCTGTTTCTGGAGGTCTTTGTTGCAGTTTTACCTACCAATATTTACTTCCTATTTTTGAAAACACTGTATTCTTACAGCTTAAATTCAGTGCACAGAAAGATGAAAGGAAATGGAAGGTGAAAGGGAGAAGGAAGAGGATATGGAAAGAATATGCTGGTGTGCTTTCGTTCTCCCCTTCCTTGCACAAAATTTTACATTCAACGTCTCAGTGTAGTGGATTGAAATAATTTTAAACATTAGAAAGTTAGTAACTGGAGACAAGGTGAGATATTTGAGCCCAAATATCATAAAGGCAAAAGTTTTATTTCTTCTTTTGTCAAGTTGGCTTTGACTGGACTGTTTGCCATTGTTCCACACTGGATAGTCAACTGCTTTCTACTCCTACCACTCCTCACTGCCTGTCATACTTCTGTGATGCATGTAATCAGGGCTTGTGCAGGTATGAAGACCCCGATGGTAAAATATCAATATGGTTAGGTTTCAAGACCTAAAAATACTACTATTAATTTAAATAATGTATTGCACTAATTTAGAAAACTGCACCTTGTTGCCTGGTAACATGATTAAATAATCCAGGTAGCCTTTAATTCTGCCTTGGTAACTTTTAATACAAACTGTTATAATGCTACATGGTACAAGAGAATTCATTACTTCTTTCATTTGTCAAGGAAAGAGAAGTAGCTCGTTTTTAGGGAAAGCAGAAATGGAATTAAAAATGTATGGCCTGATTTCATTAACCAAATTCCAGGTGATTCTACATGATTAATTCAAAGTGTACATGATTTTTTCAGACATTTTTCAAACTTATTTTACTGTTAAGATGAAAATTTTATCTCAACCAGGCTGCAAATCTCCTTATTTCTTTTGTTTTTCCCTTCAACTTCCTTTACTCTAAATCAGTGGGAATATGATGATACTACTGAACATGTAAGTAGTTTTGCCTGGGCAGAAAAACATTGTGGGTTTGGTTTGGGATTTTTTTTTGTCTTGCTTGTTTGCTTGTAGCATCATTCTATTTTTTTCGGCTTTCTTTGAGGTATTTTCTTTGGTTGGTTTTGGTGTTGTTTTTTCTGTCATTTGCACAAATGCACGCTCCTAACATGAAAGATTTTCTGATATGACTCTTTTTCATTTTGGTTTGATTTGAGTTTTTTTCCCCTGTGAGAGCAGAGTTACTGTTCCTTGCTTATTGTGGTGTTTAGCATGATGACAGTCTACAGCAGTGGTTTATGTTTTCATCCTTTTGATGACAGTCACTAAGTTTGCCTCACAATTTCTTCTTTACAAGGTGTTACTAGAAAAATAAAACAGAAGAGGTTCAGAGTTGAGTACCAAAAGCCATATTCTTCTGTATTAATTTTAAGGTTAACAAATTTTCTGTGTAACTGAAAGTTGAAGTCAGTTGTTTTTTGTTATACATTTTATCAGGAAAGCCATATGCCCTGCAGTGTTTATGCCTAAGTAATGAGGTTTGCTGCATCCAAATCACACTTTTAAACACTACACACAATTATATCTCTTACACCATGAAGTACTGATTGTTTTAGGTGAGGCTAATATCTTCATCACTGTTTTGGTTTTGTGGTTTGGGTTTTTTTAATACTTTTTACAGTTTAATTCTGTTAATATCAGATGCAATTTCCTTGTGAAAGATTTGAAGTCTGTCTTACTGATTTTGCCCTTAAGGATCAGTTCGATTTTTAGGTAGAGTCTAAGGAGGGAATTTTTTGGTAGTAGTTTCTTATTGGAGTTATTTTGCCCACTCATTCTAACCATTGCCTTATTATTTCTATATTTCTAATAACTGATTGTAAATACAGTATTGAATTCCAATTACATCTTTACTAAGCTCATACCTACTGTCTTGAGAAATTCTAGAAATAGCTTAACCCATAATTTTTATATTAACTTTTCATAGGTGTTGCATCTGGGGGTTGTGTGATTGCACATTTGCTATTTGTTCTAGCATAAATACACCATCTCTCTGGCAGCATTGAAATTTAGTGTAAATCAGGCATCTGAAAATGCAAAGGAATAGTCCAGTGCTTACAGTCTGGAAGTTGGGAATGTAGAGCCAGTCAGTTGTCTCCAAATACTGTCCCTTTATATTTGCATATAAAATTTATTAATATAATAAGTGTAAAGATTTAGTCCTCTTGTTGCCCTTACAGCATGATGTAAGTTTAGTTCATTTGTGGTGGGTCACCCTTCACCCTCTTACGTGTGCATATACATGTGCACACACGTGAGAAAAAGATCCCCTTTGCTTTGATACTTGAGAGTTTTAGCATTTTTGCTGTTCATTTGTACTAGCTGAAGAGCTACTTGTTTTGTAGTGGTTATTATTTGTTTGAGGGTCATCAGATGTATCCCTCTGACCAGATTTTTAATGGTGTTCTAGGTAGTTCTTTTAGAGATGAAGAGTGAGTTGTTTCTGAAGTCCTTTCAGATATTTAGAAGTGTAGTCCAACAAGTGACACAGGGTGCAATGAAAATAACAAAGCTTTCTTGTTTAGCTAAACTGTCATTCCTTACAAAGTGTGGGTATAAATGCAACTCTTTCCTTACTAAGCATTTTAGAACTATATCAGTGATATCCTGTGAATCACTTAAGTGAAACTGAGTTTTCTGTATCTACATATGCATGCATTTCCCAATGTCTGTAGTATTCCTTATGCAAGGTATTTCAGAAGACTTTATTTACTGTTCACACCACTCACCCTTTGGCCTTTTTCTTTAAACTACCTGAGGCATACTGTGTGTGCTGTCCTTGGTTGCTTAAGCAAGTGACACATGTTGCATCATGAAGTATTTCACACAGGACAGCAAACGCTTGCTAACACTGTAGCTCAAATGTATATACACTGTGTGTAGTACAAAGTGGATTTCTGAAGGACTCCATGTTGTCTTGGCAAACAATCTATTTTTAATTAATTTTTCTTGTTCTATATCATCTTAGGAAATGATAATTTCTGGACTTCAACCTGAAACTACATACTCTTTCACTGTGACAGCCTATACAACAAAAGGTGATGGAGCACGCAGCAAGCCCAAACTTGTATCTACTACTGGTGCAGGTAATACTTGTACACACAGTAATCTCTTAATGAATCCTCTGACTTTTTCTGCTAGTGTTTTGCTCATACTATTTGGAAGTCTCCTGTTGTGTGACAAGTTTGTTTCTAAGATACAGCATTTTCTGTTTCAGTATTTGGCCCTTCGTTTATTTTGATAAAAACAGAACCAGTGTCCTCTTTTGTCTCTTTCTCAATTCAAGATGAGGCCACTTTACAGTTTTCAGTAGCTTTTCAATTATGATTGATGTCTTCATGGAGAGGCAAAAGTAGAAATTCAGGGCTGAGAAGGATATTTAAGAAACTTGTGAAGGGCTTTCCTGATATTCATGAGAGCAGCAATGCAGCTGCCTTTCAGTAAAAACATTTATAGAACCTATTCCCATGACAGTCATAACTTATCTAGGGAGAATGTGATTATTAAAGCAGAGAATTAGAAAACAAAAGAAAGTTGATCCTGTGAAACCCTGAAACCCATATTGATTCATGGGTAATTTAAGGCACAAATTGGGGCATAATACACCATGTCACTGTGTTCAGTCTGCATTTGATCACAGGGGGTACTAGATGGTGGATATCTGATTGCATAACCAATTCAGCAGTTATCACTGATAGGATGAACCAAATTGCTTTAAGATGAGGAACAATTTAGGTTTTTTAATTTAAATGCTTCCTTGTTGCACAGCTTAAGTAACTGATGTCACCGCAGCTTTAGTGTGATGTCCACCTACTGGTGTTCACAGTCTGTAGGTATTGCATTCATTTTCAGGGGTTTCTAGTGCAGCCATTGAGGATATTCCATTACAGTCATATATAGCTCCATTACAAGCTCTCTTAGTAACAAGGTATTGTTTATGCTATAGATAAAGTCCAGGAGGCATATGTATTTTTATTTATAGTGACTGACTCCATTTTTAAAACAGTCACTAAATGTAAAACACGTCTTCTATTAATAGGAAAAACACCTATATCCTTGTCTCTAACTTCTTATCTTTCCTGAATTTTCATAGTCTGGGTAAAAAAAATTATATATACTTCTTGCTTGATTTTGAACTTGATTTAAGAAAAAGACACTTGATCCAATATTCTTTTTTAAGTTTAGTTCCAAATTTAAATAAACACAATTATATAAATTACAATTTGATTAGTTTCTAGACATAAATGTAGGGTATGCAAATGTGCTTCCAAAATTTAATGCTCCACTGCATTTAATCCTTATTTGACTATTCTTGTTTCACTCTTGTAAGATCTCTGAAGCTTCTACTTAAAAAAGATAGAACATACCCCATGTTCCATATAAACCTGAGAGGAGAGCAATAGAGAATCCGAGGCATGTCTGTAAATGTAATACATATTATACCATTCTTGCTGTTTGTTTAACCCTTTGGAAAAGTAATATTTGTTCCTGTATGTAGGATAACCAGTAGTTACCATTTTTCTGCTTTATATATACCAGCTTGTGTGACCATCTCTTCTCTTCGTGATACAGCCTGCTGTGGTTGAGCTCTTTTTGTAAGCAAAATTTGTAGCCGATTTTTGCAAAAAGGAACATTAAATTTAGTCAGTATCAAGAGGTTTTTGCTCACTGTCTTTCTATGAGAACACATCACATAAGTGAAGGAATGTTGCATTAGTACCAAGGGCCTGTAATACAATCTCCTATTCTTTGCACTTCCGCTTGATTTATTTTTTTCTAAAAAGGTGCTATTCAAATACTAAGATACAGCAAACTTTTAAAGTTTGATGTTAAGGTCACAGGTGCACCTCTGTTAGAATGAGATTATATCTGTAAGATATATGAAAAGAGGATAGATGTCTGAACATTTACTGGAAAGGCTTGCAATCTCTATGCTATTCATATGAAAAGTATCTATTTAGCTGTGTCCAATAAATGATAAAAACCCATCATTTGCCATTTTAGACATGAAGGATTCACCAAACATAAGTAAGTCTACAGTGTAGTAACTGAGTTACTAGGAAAGTCATTGAATGCTGTTACTATTTTCACTTCAGAGTGTGTTTTTTGTCTTTCTTCCAATTTCCTCTCCTTGTTACTGAAATCAGATGGAAGAAAAACTGTTTCTTAACATTTCTAAATCAAAGCACTGGAAAATTAAATTACTTGGGGCAAAGTTACAAAATGTGTGAGTAACAAGACCTTGATAAAAATGAAGAGTTCCTATATTGTGATATCATACAATTTTCATGAAGTTTTTAGTCAGACCTGTAATTTCTGTGTCACAGTAGCTGAAGAATCTAAGTACAATAGCATGTCCATTATTTGAGATTTCCTGTCATGCTGGGCAGCACTCTTGAAATACGGATTTCAGCTAAGAGGAGGAAATTTATGTTGAGGCAGTAGTGTACTTTATAGCAGCTAACAGGAACAAATTTCTTCAGGTAATTTAGCAGAGGCAGCTTGCGTGAGCTTCTTCTACTAGCAATGGTGTGCTATTGCAACTGTAATGTTTATGGTAAAGGGGTATGTGTCAGATATCTTCCTGTGGAGTAATGGAAAAGGATTTCACTAGATCAGAGAATATATTTTTTTCTGAACAATTTCTCTTCTTTTGTGCTAATAGAAAATTCAGGTTCTTAGGAAGTCTCTAGGTAGAGCTCTTTCATTACACAATTGTATATAGGACTGCAAAGAATCCTGCCGTTCATCCTAAAAGACTGTAATATTCACAAGTGATCATTCTGAAAGTAAATGTCAGCTGAAAGCTATCTGAAAATAAAAAGAAATGTATCCACTTTGCAATATCAAGTAGGGTCTATAGTTAAAAAAAAGTGACCATTGTTATTGACTGTTTTAGTCATGTGGTATTTTATTGGATAAGTAAGCTTTATTAGTTCCCCTGTTCTGATCAAGAGCAAGTACTAATTTCTTTCTTTCTCTGTAATTACCACAAAAGTTAAAAAGCAGTTGTGATTGTGAGGTCAGCCACAAGAAAAAAATGGTGCAATTTATCACAAAAATAATTTAGTGATACCTTCCAGCAGTCTCTTCTCTAGAAAGCTGAAGGAGTTTTTATTCTTTCTGTGTGAACTCTTTTAAAATTCTTTCTTGTGCTACATTGGTGTCAGTATTAGTTATAATACAGAGAAAAATATGGCCTGCAAAAGACCTTCACAGCTGTTTTTTTGTTACATAAATACTTGTAGTTATCAATGAGAAAAAGTTAGAACTAATCAGAGAGATACTCTATGCACCAGAAGGTGAGGAAAAAAATTCACAAGAGTCCTGGGAATAATGCTGCCAGGTGAAAGAGACATTTAAAATTAAGGATTTTTGGAAAATTTGTATAAAACCTTTCTGTAGTTCTTAGGAAATTGGAAGCAATGTCATGACTTTAAGAGAGATGTAATGAGGAAAGAGCTTTCTAAATGCAGAATTTTCTTCAAGGCATGCCATTCTTCCCTCCTTATTCCTCATTCATTATGGAATGGTAGTCAGAACTTCTGACAAAAACAATCTGATTTGCTGGGTACCTGAGAATTGAAGAGTAGTAAAATCTCTGGAAGTGTTTAAATACAGGAAGCAGAGCTCACAGAGAAGCAGTTCTTCACGTGGGAAGACTTCAAATGCGGATGAAACTAATTAGTCTTCTTTGAAGACTTACATAGTCATTGCACTACTACTCCCACAATTATTCTAGTCTCTTGACCTGTCAGGCATTGGTACACAACAAGCACCAAATTTCTAAACAATGATGGGTATGTTTCAGTATCAAATAATTCATTGTAATAGAAACAGACTATTTTGAAATAGAAAGATTAATGAAAATATAAAAGAAATGTATATAAATGAATATGAATAAATTAGAAGAAATAAATTGGAACAGTAAATGAGAGCAATTGATATTGAGACTCTGAAAATGTGCACTGCATAAATTGTATAATGGGATTTCTACCTCTATTATGAATAGCTTAATCCTTTAGACTGAATGTCCTTACCACAATTGTAGTCTGAACATCTCTGAAAGACAAATCATCAGTTTGCACTAATGGATACCAGTTAAGAATATGAGTATATGTGATGTGCAGGTTAAGAAGAGCTACCAATTTAATCTTCAGAAGAAGAAATCCAGTTCATATGCACCAAGACCATGCTGGAAAATAAGTCATATGTGATAAGCCAGGACCATCCAAAAATTAAATTTCAAACTGTACTACCTCTTCAAGCTGAAACTGCCCATGATGGAGGTGATTTGTGTACAGAAAATAGAATAGGGTTCTAGCATATGTAGTAATGATTGTTGAGGACAAGGTTGTTCTGAATTTCCTTCAAACACATTTTAACTATCAGTATTAAAGGTTATGTTACACCTATCTAGAAACTTGTAATTTATAACTTGTTATTATCATTATTATTACCATTATTATGATTAGTTATTTCCCTGTTTACTGGGAATGTGCCTTGGATTAATTTAATGAACACTTATGACAGTGCTCCTTTTTTTCCTTTATTCAAGCAAGGATTTTTAAGTGAGACAGAACCACTTATAAGAAGTCTGCTCAAAGTTTTACTTCTTGATTCGTGTTCCTATGTCCTGTGCCTCTGAATGTTCTCTTTATTTAGAAATAATTGTAAGGAAAGAAGACAAAAATGCAATAAATGTCTCTACTGTTGCAGTTCATTATACTGCATGACTTAATATTGCGGGAGGCATACATTATTTCTCTCATAAGACAGTCAAGCCAAGAGTGAGGGAACAGAAAATGCATCCCTATTCCTGCTAAAACTAGGCTCAAGAATTGTACATACAATTTTGTTTCTATTTATCATCTGTAAATAACATTGTGCTACAGTTCCAGGCAAACCTCGGCTTGTGATTAGCCACACACAGATGAACACGGCTCTAATTCAGTGGCATCCTCCTGTGGAAACTTTTGGCCCGCTGCAGGGTTATCGCCTGAAATTTGGTCGCAAAGACGTGGATACATTTACAACCATGGAGTTCTCGGAGAAGGAAGATCACTTCACGGCCACAGACATTCATAAAGGAGCTTCTTATGTCTTCAGGCTCTCAGCTAGAAATAAAGTGGGCTTTGGGGAGGAGATGGTTAAAGAGATTTCTGTTCCTGAAGAGGTACCCAGTGGATTTCCCCAAAATCTCCACTCAGAAAGCTCTACTTCTACATCTGTTCAATTAACTTGGCAGATGCCGCTCTTGGCAGAGAGAAATGGCATCATCACCAAATACACCATCTTGTACAGAGATATCAATGTTGCTTACCAACCAGTTGAACTCCCTGTTGTTCCTGCTGATACCACTATGACACTTTCTGGCTTGAAACCAGATACCACATATGATGTAAAAGTACGTGCCCACACAAGCAAAGGGCCTGGTCCATATAGTCCAAGTGTCCAGTTCAGGACACTACCCGTGGATCAAGGTAGGATTTGTCTGCTTATGGCGTTGACCTTTAAAGGAGTATCGATCTTTGGATATCACTGTTTTTGAAGGTACAAATAAAACTGACTGGCCCATTCATAAAAATAGGTTCATCAAATGCAAAAGGTAAAGTATGTAAATCTTAATATGTTTTGGGTGCCTTAGAATTCAGTTGTCCCTTGCCAAGCAAGTTCTGGCTAACATCTCCACAATTTTTTCAGGTAAGGAAAATGTGCATATTGGGTTCTCACTAAGTAAGAGAGAGAGTTTAAATGTGGTGTTTAAATATGAAAAAACAGGTAGGAGAACCGAACCTTTGTTATTTTTTGACCTAAACGGCAAACTAATACTCCTAAGTATCAGTGGAAATATAACAAGGTCTGAGCTCAAAGATATTGGTAATATACATTGTTTCTTTTTTTCCAGCAGTGTTTGCAAAAAATTTTCATGTTAAAGCAGTAATGAAGACTTCTGTTTTACTGTCCTGGGAAATTCCAGAAAACTACAATTCAGCCTTGCCTTTCAAGGTAAGTTACTTTCCATTTTCTCATTTTTTCCAAGAGAAATAAAAGACTAGAGAATGTCCTTCACCTATCTGAGTAGCTTGCTGAATATGGGGAATTTTTTTGGTATCTATTAGGTTCTGTTTAAGATTGCATACTAATTTAACATTGCTGTTAAATTCAGTCATTTAGCACCATGCATTTTCCACTGTTGTGGCAGTGTTTCCAAGTCAGGCTCATACTGGTTAATATGCATGATAAGAACATCTTGCTAATTTGTAGTTCATTGCTACAATATTTTATATAAAACAGTGAAAGAAAATAATGCTTTCTTTTCCTTTTTGTTTTACTTATTTCTTTAGTGACTGCAATTGAATACCATTTTGGTTTTTGTCTCCTTATATTTGCAACACATTTTTGCTTTACCACTCTTACTCCCTTAACTGCAGCATTAGACAGATATAAAGACTCTGTGTAACCTGCAGTCTGCCTGGAATTTCATCCGCATCATTCTTAATGTCTTGTGTATTTTATGATGTAAATGTTGCAAGCAGTTTTCTAAATAAGGCATGTAAATGAAAAAGTCAAGGTACCTTTAACAAGAGTGCTTTGCTATAAGTTCTGGGTTCAAGCAAAGATACTTATTTTGAAAAACCAAAGTTGGACTTTAGGAGTGCTTACATTGCTTTAGATTAATGTAGTTCTTTTCCCTCCCCCGCCCTCCCCACCCCGCAAAAGTGAGAAATTTGAGTAGTGAATTCAGTGTTATTTTAGAGCCTAAAATGGCCAGTAACTTTAATTTTGAACTTATACTAGATTCATTCCTGAATTCAGTATGACAGTATCATTTGCCTTCTCTTAGTAATGAAAACCACCTTCATTTTTGCATATTAATATAGATCCTCTATGATGATGGGAAAATGGAGGTTGATGGACGTGCTACTCAAAAGCTGATCACTAACTTGAAGCCAGAGACTTCATACTCATTTGTGCTGACAAACAGAGGGAATAGTGCTGGGGGTCTTCAGCACAGAGTGACAGCAAAGACTGCGCCAGATGTGCTTCGGACAAAGCCAGTCTTCATTGGAAAGACCAACTTAGATGGCATGATAACTGTGGAACTTCCAGAAGTACCTTCAAATGAGAATATAAAGTGAGTGAATGAATTACATACTATTGCTTTTATCTCCAAAAGAAACTTTTCATGATGGACCAAGACTATATTCTTAATAATGGTGTAGAAAGTACAATACTCTGAGGTAGTATTTGAACTAATACATGGGTAATACTTGATTATAGTAAACTTGGAAGTGCTGTTCACTCTCTCAAGGGACAAGAGGCCTTACTGAGGGATATAAATAGGTTGAAGCACTGGGCAATCATCAGTGGCGTGAATTGTAACAGAAACAAATGCTACATTCTGTTGTAAAGGTCCTTGAGTGCATCCAGCAAAGGGCAACAAAGCTGGTGGAAGGACTCAAAAAATACCATGTCCTGTGAGGAGCTGCTAAAGACTTTTGGCTTGTCTAGTTTGGATCAAAGAAGGTTGAGGGCTCATCCTTGCTTCCTGAGAAAGAGAAGTAGAGAGAGAGACGCTGATCTCCCATAGGGCATGAGGCAATGCCTCAGAGCTGCATGTCAGGGGAGGTTCAGATGGCAATTAGAAAGCATTTATTTACTGAGACAGTTTTTAAACACTAGAATAGGCTTCCTGCTAAGGTGATCAATGTCCCAGGCATGTCAGTGTTTAAGAGGCATATGGACAATGCCCTCAATAATTTTTTTGACTTTTGGTCAGCCATGAAGTGGTCAGGTAGTAGGACTGAAAATCATTATAGGTCACTTCCAACTAGATCTACTCACTAAGTTTGTCATGTACCCAGATATGTAAAACCTGTTTGGAGAATATAGATTTTTCTGAAACTACATCTATGTTTCATCAGTGATTGCAAAATGAGGGATGCAGAAAAACAGTTATAGATTGAACAATATATCCTCTTAAAAAGAATGAATGACCCATAAATAAGTAACTACCCTGCTGTAGCTCCTTGAAGTACTCAGACTTAGTCATTCCTGAATGACTCCATTATGTGGAGTTTTAAAGAATAGCTGCTGCACTTATATTAATTCACAATGTTTAATTGTGAAGTTTTTTTATCAAGAGAAAAATACCAGGCACTCTCCACTGGTCTCAGAAAGAAAACCAGAGATTTTGCTGAAAAAATAGGCAGTTTTCTAGTGGTTGCTTAGACTGGGGAAGGGGGGGGAGGGGGGGGGGGCGAACGAACAGTTGCCATGGAAATTTAAACAACAGAAATAGGACTAAAGGCCTGACGGCACATGGTCAGCCATTACATGGTTAGGGATTAGAAAGGTTAGACAATAAAGATTTGCCAGGAAAACACAAAGCATAGTACAATCAATATGTGTTATTGCTCTGCTTATAGTGATTCTTGTTGGTCTGTAAGGTTCCCATGTGTAATGTAAAGAAAATGGTGAGGAAAATAGCCAATCATTAAAGATTGTTTGGGATTCAACTTGTCCTCTCCCTGGTGGATTTTTGCTGACAGCTTTGTAGAAAGCTACCCCTCTTTTTCATTATGGATTGAGGATTTTGAGGCAGGTAAGGTCAAGAAATAAATGACTTTGAGACATTAAAAGGATGAAAAACTGAAAAATGTAGTCATTATCATTAGATTGAGTAAGATGCGGTCAGTAATAAATGCAGCTAAGGAAGACTGAAGATAGAATGAGTCAAAAAAGATTTATGAGGCAAAGCATTCACGGAGAGAAAATAATTGCAGAATAGCTGGTCAAACAGTAGCAGAATATAGCAGTGGAAAATGAGCCAATGCCCTTCCTTTTATGTACTGTAAGAAAATTATAGAGTCAAAGTGACATCATCAAAGGTACATTAAATTTACGGGGTCCAACTGCCGGTTTTGCAAATAATGTATTTTTGCCTTCTCTATCTGTTTTCTAAGAAGATTTGATTGAGTTGAGATAGTAAAACAAAACAACAAGGATTGACTTGACCCTTGGAGCAGACACTACAAATCAGCTACATACTGACCAGAAAAACCTGATCCAATGTTTGCTAGAATAAGTAAAATTATTCTACTGTACTCTTTGTATGGGAAGAACAATTTTATGTAGTAGTTATGCCAACATTTTTAGACTTATTACTCTATTGGTAGATTATGTGCTCAGGATTGTCTCTAGCTTATGATGAAGTACTGAGAAGTTTTCAATAATATTAATTACACAGAAGGTGAAAGAGGTCTTCAAAATATTCAATATATCAGGCAATATCCAAACAAACCGCTCACTTCTCCCCTTTCTCTCCTCCCCTCCCCATAAAGAAAACCCTAAAAAACAAACAAGGGTATAACAAAAGAAACAATAAAACTTGTTTTACAATAAATGTTACATCTTCTGGAGTTAGCTAGAAATCACAGAACTTGGTTGTCCTTCACAATTTGCAGCACTGTATATTGGTGTGAAAATTTTCATTTTTCTGCTTACAATTGATCTAGTTTTCTTTCAGCTTATAGTACTGTTTATGTGTTGAAAGTCTTAGTAGATATTCAAAGTTATGAGTAGCAGGTTTGGATGAAGGAAGTGAGAAGGAGTGTGAAAATAACATTTACCTGCTGAAGTTCCTTGATTGAAAAAACTGTATGAACACTGTTAATTTAAAACATAAAAAGAGGAAGAAGAAAAAAATTATACGTGAGGCTATTACGCAGTTCGTCCAGCTGATGTATCTTTGATGTTTGAAAGACATAAAGGGACGAGTTGTCAATTGGTTTTTGTCTTGATTCTTAGGCATCTGTTAAAGAAAAGGTATGTAAGTTGTACCTATTGTACACATGGAAAACTAAGTGTTCATTAGGATCTGTTATTCATGAAACCAAAGAATTTTTCATATACTTACTCAGGGATTTGGGTTCAACCAGACTTACTGGTTTTGTAGACGAACTTCAGTGTAAAAGATGATTTAATATTGTCACTGTAAGAATGCATGTGGCAGATTTCTTTAAAATACTGGAATACAGCAAATGAGCAGTACTTAAAAATCTATAGGCAACAGTTCTTTCCAGCATCTTCTGTTGGAATTTACACAGAAAACTTTCTCAAATTTCTTAACACAAGAATAATTGAATGTGTGCACCTACTATAGAAGCTAAAAATTCAAAGTTTGTTACATTTCTTTTATGGGAAGAAGTTGTAAGTAAGAAGACAATTAAAATGGATCAACGGCTTTCAGTGGTATGGAAAAAAGGTAGTTTATAGTTGATTTAGACTGAGATAGTCTTTAATCAATTTTATTGCAGCTCCTTTTCTGTAGACCCTTTTTTGTTAATTACTTAGGATTTTCAAGTGCATTGCATGAGTAAAATGAACAGTCAGTGCTGCAGAAGGTTGAATGGGCTATAAAAATAAGGCAGACTGGAAGAGGAGATGGTCCATGAAACGCTAAAATTGTCTTCCATAATGGAGATCCAGAAACACCTTCATAAGCTGTTGTTACTAGAAACAAAGAAAACCTCCTTCTTTCTCAATTCCATAGAATGGAGAGTGCTTGACTTTGACAAGTGTGTTTATCAAGAAGATGTATATATTATTCTATCCTGGATGTCCTCCTGTTGTAATTCTACTGCTTCTTGCCTCACACTAATGTGAAATTATGTATCTGCCTAGCATATATCCCGACTTTTTGAAATAAACAAGGAAAGTATCAGATCTCTATTATACTAGTCTCCATGGGTAGGGAGAAGGAACATAGTTTCAGGAAAACATTTCTGAGAAAAACTGATATATGTAATGTGCAAATCCTAGCTATAAAGAGAGCATAAATCAAGCTCTCTTGGCTATCACTGTGAACAGAATACATAAAGAGATAAGGCTGATGGTGATTGATACTCAAAAGCAAAGGGAGTATGAGTGAAGTATATGCCATGTTTTCTTTATTTTCTCTTTATCGTACTATTGGCATCAACAAACACATGATGTTAACCTACTGTTCTGATTATATATTATAATGGCGGAAGATGTGGTGGTAATTGAGATGTAAATATATGGTAATATCTTTCAATGTAGTAGCTTGGGGGTTTTTTTTGCAGTGTGATAGTAGCAGGGCACAAATATCCCATGGCTCTTGTATCTTCTGAAGGCATTTTAGAACATTGTAATTAAAGTTTATTATAAATATTTATATATTTGAGCAACAAGTCAGGTAATTGGTGCCATTTGTTTGTCAAATGTTTTACAATTGATGTTTTGAAGAGTGTGAATGTTTACAGCTGTGCTTGGAAGGCTGCAGTGACATATTAATGTGCAAAAGTTGACTCTCAACATGACATCATTCTCTGAAATTATTCTGAACAGATACCTACTCCACCAATTTATCTACTCCTTTTCCTTCAACTTCACTTTTCATCCAACTTTCATTTACAGAGGCTATTACATAGTTATTGTGCCTTTGAAGAGATCTCGTGGAAAGTTTATCAAACCATGGGAGAGTCCAGATGAAATGGAACTAGATGAGGTACTGTATGTGGGGTGTTTTTGTCTTCTCCTTTATTAAAGAAACAGTATTAGTTGTATGTGATTAACTCACCAGTTTAAACAGTTTTGGTTGTCAGGATAATTTAAATTTGAATCAGCCTGTGGGAACTGAAACAAAGGTTCAAATTACATAAGTGAGAAGACAGTAAAGACATTAAGTTGCAATAAAGCACAAAAAGTGTCTAATATTTGTTGACATTAATATTTTAGTCTTTTCCTATTTTAGAGTGATGCAAAAGTGCAGGAGGTGAAATGAGTTGTCAGCCAAAGCTTAATCACCAATGGTATGAACCCTAATAAAGGTCTAGTTCATTAGTAGGGTGTTTACTAAGTCTGTTAACAAATGCTGAATTGTAATTTGCACTGCAATTTAACATTTGACCTTTTGGTGGTGTTTTTTCCTGATTCTCATATACTGTAATACTTCTGATCAGAAGTAGCCTCCACTCTACCAACAGTTTATGCTCTGACAAATGAATGAGTGAATTAGGAAAGAGAAAAATTGTGTCTTCATTTGACGCTATAAATGACACTAACCCCAAGGGTGCAAGTTCTTTCATTTTAAATATAAGCCCAGTAATATTAGAAATCAATTCCATATGTTATTGATATAATAATAATTCCAGGAAGTATAGTGTCAGCATTCAGTCCTATGTTCCATTTTACTGAAGGACAGTATAGCTCTTACGAACTTGTCTGTCTTCTTTCAGTCTGTAAATTTGGAGTAATACTAATATTTATGATTTTAAAGCTCTTTTGAGTTCCCCATATGAAAGGCTTGTATAAAAGTCCTATGAGGAAAGGCTGAGGTAGCTGGGGTTGTTTAGCCTGGAGAAGAGGAGGCTCAGTGGAGACTTTATCAGTCTCTACAACTATCTAAAAGGATGTCGTAGCCAGGTGGGGATTGGTCTCTTCTCCCAGGCAACCAACAGTAGGACAAGAGGGCACGGGCTTAAGCTCTGGCAGGGGAGATCTAGGTTGGATATCAGGAAGAAGTTCTTTACAGAGAGAGTGGTCAGGTATTGGAACGGCCTGCCCAGGGAGGTGGTGGATTCTCCGACCCTGGAGGTTTTTAAGGTGAGACTGCACATGGCACTTAGTGCCATGATCTTGTAATCAAGGAGGGGTTGGATTAAGGTTGGACTTGATGATGTTGGAGGTCTCTTCCAACCCAACTGATTCTGTGATTCTTTGATTCTATGAAAATCAGGCAGTGGTATTATTATTACTAGAGTTGTATCTGACCAGGATTTCCACATACTGTGGTAATCTGTACCTGTAATATCTCTGCAATTCCATTTTTTTACCCCTGATTTAGTTATCTTTTGACTGGATTCCATCCATTTTTCCATTTTCTTTCGGTGGTTTTATGTACCAGAGATGCTTCACCATATGTTTTTCCATAATATAATTACTGTCAAGTGGTGATCATCTGCAAGCAACTGCCAAGGTTTTCTTTCTCTCCTGACATTGACAAAATGGACATAAATTTCAAAATTTCCACCAAAATGTAAGGAAATAAATCTCTTCCCTAAACCTGACCAACTGCTGTAGAAACCTTCAAAAATATAAACTGAGTTCTTTCAGTCTTTATCACAGCAACAGGCAAGTCCTTAATCCTGTGTATTTTCTTGATCAGGATCATGGTGATCATGGTGATCATCTCACTACATTGAATCACAGCAATGGCTTGCTTTGGTCTATTATCTTCTACCCTATTTTCTTCTACCCTTTTACCTTCTATCCAAGAAAGAATTTGGATTGCAAATGCCATCAGCTCATGATCATGGTCATAGGTAACATAAAATACAGTTAAATAGTAAAACTCTGACAGGAAAATCCATATAGTGATGGAAACTGATTTAATATTACCACCCACTCTTAACATACAAAGGCTGTAGTCGCATTCAGCAGCATTAACAGATTAAAGGATAAGTGCCAGATGACATTGAACTTTTTGGCAATTAAATTCTATAGTTCCTGCTGATTCCCATAACAAAGGGTCATTTTAATAATCCTGCAAGTTGTGGTGCATTAGTCTGTAGAACAGATTGATAAAGAGCTTTTATTAATTCAGAAATATTTCAGTCGGGATGGGTTGTTTCCCACTTCTACTGATAATTGAGACCACATCATAGAATTAATGGTGAAAGAAATAAGATACGCATTGACTGGAAAATGAAAATTATTTCTGATAAAGAACTAAACCCCTTGATACATCTTTTACAATTGCCACCAATATAAATAACAAGGCCTGAGTAGGGAAAAACATTAAAAGCAGGCAACAACTGTGTATCATACCAACTCATCAAGTTTCTATTATTTAAAAGACTATTTTGCTTCCAGCTTTAGAAAATATGTGCACAGTTTAATCAACTGTACCATTTCTGACAAGCATGTGATTGCAGTGCCACAATAAATGCATTTGGGAAAAAAACAACCAAACCAAATGAAAAGAACCTTGACCAAAAAAAAAAATCACGAAAAAATCCCCCATGACAAACCAAAACAAAAAACCAAAGTCATACCCCAAAACAAACAAAAACAAACCACAAAACAAACACCAAAAAGCAACAAACCTCCTTCCCCCCAAAAAAACCCACAAAGAAACAAACAAATACCACAAACCCCACACACACTACTCTCTGAGCAAATAGTTCCTGATGGTCAAGTGAAGATACTTGTGCATATTTATGGTTTTAGTACAATCTCAGATATGTGGCTAATATCAGAAACAGCTGGGAAATATATTTCCCAAAGAACTATGTTCTAAATACTTTGCTTAGATTGTCAAAAGAAAAGTATGTGCTAGTAACACATTTCTGGAAAGTTAACTCCAGTACATAACTCGCCAGGCCAGAAGACTCTCCAGCCTTATTTTAGTTACCTAATATTCTTGTTTTCTTGAACCTCAATTCTGAAAGAAACTAAGATAAATGCATAGTTTTAGAGCAGATTATGGACAAGATGTTATATATCTAAAAAAAATAGTTATTAGAGATAGGGTCCTTTTTTAACTTGAAATTTCATTTTATTCCCAAGATCATGAGATCTAGTGACTTTAAATAAATGTTTCATGCAAATAAATGAAATAGAAAAAGTAGGACTTTCTGTATTACCTAGTACAATTATTTTAAATTTGTAAGTAGTAAAACCTAACTAAAAGTCTGCATGTTCAGTCTTAAATGAATTCAGTAATTCTGTTGAAATCTGTGTATAAAGTAGATACATGAGCAAGTAAATATATCTGGCAACAACCCCATTTATACATGAAACGTGAATAAGGCCAGAGGTTCACCGGAGTTCCAATCAGTCATGTGTAGTCAATGTTACTGACAAAATTTTTATCTGCAGATAAACACACCTATGTTTAGGTGGCCTTTGGTGAGGAATAATCAGCTTTGAAAAAGTTTCACAAATTTTGTTTGACCCAGCTGATTAGCTCTTAGCATTCGGTGCTAAAACTCACTTGCTGATCACTGTAATACATACTTCAGCATTGCTTTTTCTTCAAATTATATGCATTTTCTGTTACTATTTCAAAGAGAAATAATCAAGATCAAACATTTTTCTTCCCCTCTCAATTCCACTCTAATTTTGATTGCACTACTCATGCAGTATTTCGACATTTTGAGTTACTTAAAATCTAAATTGTAAATATGGTATAATCTGGAAACATGATAAAGAATTTATTTGAGATAGCCATACAAGTAACTTTAAATTTCAGTGAAAATGGTAGCCAGAAATGAAAATACCAGTTATTTTCAGAGATGGCAAAAACTACGTACTAGTACTGCCGTATTTATGGTGCCTGATTTCCAGCTATACTTGAATATTTAGCTTTGTGTCTCAGCAGATTTCAGGATAGCCAGTGTACAGCACTCTGCATAGCTCTTATTATCCTTGTAAAACATGACTTCGTATAGAGACAAACTTTTCAGAGTGCTTCCCTCAGCAGATCTTATAAGGGCTGATCTAATGTGGAACAAACCTTGATGAGTCTCTGACTCATGTTCTGCATTTAGTAACTCTACCTGAGGCATAGGAAGCTACCAACAGATGTGAGAGTCACCTTCAATAAAGTAACTAAATAGAAATCTTTTGAATATTACAGTTCTCTACAGCACTCATTTTTATACGACACAAATTGACTCTAGCTGCTCATTAAACTGTTTAGGAAGAATGAAAGAGAAATATGGACTGCTGATTGCAATAGTGTCCTTGAGCAATGAATAATGATTTCTAGTCTCAGGTTATGGCCAGTTCTTTTTTTGCTCAAGGGATCCATTGTAGTGTACTAGCTTTTGTGCCTGGAAATTGATAGAGTTAAATGAATGTAAAATCTCAGCAACAGGGAACAGGCTCAACCTTAGAGCTGGAAAGCAGTTGGCTACATAGATCCTTGAAGGTGTAACCTCCAAATGTCCACATTGCTAAGGAAGTTTGGATCCAAGTGGTAACCCGTTGCTTACATGTCTGTAGCCTGTGTTTGAAATTCTGAAGTCAGTGAGAAGGGGTCTTAAAGTAATCAGTATTAAAAGTGTCTTTCTCAGTAGTAGAATTAACATTAGGTTGGCTTAAATGCATTGAAATCATCAGTTGTGTAGTTGCAAAATACAAGACCCCATGAGGGGAAGGCAAAAAGATGTGCTAGCTAAGCTGTGGCCCAACACTACAAAAGAGTCTGAATCAAGACAGAGCTTCCCTAATTATACGTGTTCTTTAAAATGAATGTATGTAGTTAAGATTGGATTTTAATACCTTTTTTTATTGATTTGTCTCCTCCTCCTAACAAAGTATTTTGTGCTAATACACTGTATTAGAAATACTTGTGTACTAAAAAAACTAAAACAACTGTGCGACCTTAGAAAAATTTGTGATTGAAATCTGAAACTACAGGGCATTGAATAAAGTTTCATAAATGAAAAATGAGGGGAAACAGAATGAAGCCTTAGAAGTCATCACTTACCACACATGAAAAGTTCATATTCCTTGTAATCAAATCAGATTAAATTTTGTGGAATGCCAGTATATCTAGAGTGATGAAAGGGATTGAAGAAGCATTTGTCTGATCTAGTAAATAATTAATTAATAGATTATACCAGCTGAGCTTAAGTTCCTTTATTGGTTAGCATGTTTTCCAAGTTTAAGCCTAGCATCTAATCTTGTCAAAAATGTGCTGATGTAAATTTTAGCTTTGTTTTTCAAAAGTGGTTGAGTCACTGTTCCTGGTGGTATTTAAAAAGTTGTGTAGTTGTGGTGATTATAGACAAGGTTAATGGTGGACTTGTCAGGGTTAGGTTAATGGCTGAACTCGACCTTAAAAGTCCTTTCCAACATAATTAATTCTATAATTCTATTCCATTACTACTTTAATATATATAAAATATATATGTGGTATGATATGTGTATATATATGTCCTCGAAGACAGTGTATTTATTCCTTTCCCTCCCCACCTCCTCCCCTGCCCCAGATACAACAACCTGAAAATTGTGATGTGTTTGTGCTCTGGGCAGTGCAGTTGCCTCCTAATATCTTGGCTTAACAAGAAGGACAAGAAATTGTAAGATTTTGCAAGAATTGGTTTAGTGATACGGATATGTCCCATGAAATGTGGTTAAACTTATTTTCGTATTGCCTGATCATGCAATAAATTTTCTCATTACATTGTCAACAAGTTACATTAAAATTGTTAACAGTTATCTTTCTGTTCATGTTTCCTCTTTCTCTCTGCCTTTCCCCTCCCTTCATTCTAAAGCTGCTTAAGGAGATAGCTAGGAAACGCAGAAGCATTCGTCTTGGGAGGGAAGTTGAATTAAAGCCATATATTGCAGCTCACTTTGAAGTTCTTCCTACGGAATTCACTTTGGGGGATAAGAAGCATTATGGTGGATTTGAGAATAAGCAACTGCAGAGTGGTCAAGAATATGTCTTCTTTGTGTTGGCTGTAATGGAACACTCTGAATCTGTAAGTTAATTAATGTTTTCAATCTCAAAATTACCTTTCCACATTAATGAAAACATTTTTCAATGTTTCTTCCACTTTTCAAAAGCTTTTTTATTGTTTTTTTACATTATATGTCAGAGCATCTGTAAAGCGAGTGTTTCCATGCTTAGTGACAATTAATTCCTTAAACTTTTCTCTTCTGGTTGCAGTCCTGTGTGTTCCTTATGTATAAAAATGAAACCTAAGAATTACCTTTTATTAGCTATGTGGTGATCCTTTGCAAATTACATGCTCTGGTATTTGTGACCACGGACACAGCATCTGAGGCATGAAGGTCACAGCACCTTTTTTTTCTTAATGTATTTACAGTTCCTCTCTTGCCTTAATGTTACCGTTGAATAATGGTGTAGGATAGACAGGATTCTTGGAAAGATCCACAGAACCAGAGACATGCACAACTACCTTCTTTAGTTGCTCTCATTGCATAACAACTTTATCAGTAAATCGTTAGAAAGTTGGTAGACAATTCAATATGGAAAATTCCAGAAGTGAGGTAAATAATGAGCTCTCTTTACATAATTCATTTTGTAGTTATGTCTCTTTATGCATGAGTTAACCTACTGCATATATTAAAAAAATAGGCATAAATTGGACATTGAAAGAAGGTGCAATGCACATCAACATTTTAACATACAGTGTGTAATACAGTATCTTTCTAATTGGTAACTTAAACCTGACAGGTACATTTGCAGGATCAGCCACTGCACACTACACCACCAATACTCTGAATGTTAGTCAAATGTTTTCCAGTGTGTAACCTTGCAATTGTTTTCTTGGTGTCAATGGAATTTTCCTACTTAAAACACAATGAGGAAGTAGTTCCACTTTTTGAACACTTTCAGATAAATAACCTTGTTTGAAAGTAACGTAGGTGCCCTGTGGAAGCTCTAATATAAATCAAAAGTTCAATTTTTGCTTTTTGACATGGACTGCATAGACAGATAATTCTGCAAGTGTTGCATCACAAAGGATCAAACTGGAGAAGATAAACAGCTTTTGACCATAAAGTTAAATGTACATAAATCTTTATGACAGAAATTACCTGTAGTAAAACTGATCTTTTCCATATAAAGTATGGGTTTATGAGGTTTTTATTTGAATTAAGACATTAGTCATTTCATATAAATGACCTAAACTTGTTGCTTTCTTAGAGAGAAATCAGAATTAAAAATCAGGAAGAAACAGGTTTGACAATTGAAAAGGTTCATATGGCATAATCTGTCTAGGGTCCTGCTCCAGATGATTTCAGAAGTCATTATTAAACTTACAGTATGGTTAATAACTGGTTTAGCATGCCATCTGAAATGTTTATGTGATTGAGTAGCATGAGGTACCCACAGAGTGTGAATAGTTAAGGGTGAGTGAAATTCAACTTTCAATGCTTCAATGTATCCACTCTTACTTAATATAGCTGTTTTTCTTCTAGGACTGTAGATCCCAGTAGTGCAGGAGTTCAACTTGCAAGGGATGTTTTTCCTGGTATTCAAACACTGCATTTTACATAAGATTTCTTCAGAGAACAAAAAATTTCTCTGTTTATTGGTAGCATGGAGAATTCGGTTTAAAAGAGCATGGAAAGGTCGGAGTTTGTTTTAACTTCATAAAATGGAAGCTGAGAGTGCTTATGATTAAAATCTACAAATATGTTAAGCAGGTCCTTAAGAGGGAGAAAAAAATAAGATAAATTTGACACAATAATAAATGAGTTTAAATTAGTCCTTAATACAAGTATGTTGGAAATTAAAAGCAACAGTGTTGCCCTTAATATCCCTCTGTATCTTTTTCCAGGCATTTTTGCTGCCTGCTCCAAGGGAAGAGGCTAAATAAAAAGAGTTTCTTCCTGTAGCAATGGGATTCGTTCTATCTTTTGAGAATACTGAAGCTGGGAAATAAACTTCATTCAGCTAGGGTGTTTCAGGAATGGTACCTGAAGGTTGCCCAATTTCCAAACAATGACCAAGACTTAAAACATTGGAGTTTTTTAATGCCAAGTACTACTTTTAGTAAAAGACGGTAACACAACTGGAGATTGTTGGCATGGATGCTAGCTCCTTACCAGCTAGTGTAAGTGCCTCAGCTTTGCCCATCCTAATCTTGTCTCAAAACCAGACACTGTTGTAGCCCAGAGCCCAAAACAAGGCCAAATGAAGTGTAAAATAACATGTCTCCTTTGATAACACTTGTCCTGGCTTAGGGCATCTTTCAGACTACAGTTCAAACATGTAAATGGAAGCTAATCTCTTCTCCTCGTTATCTTACTATATCTTAGCTGACGTTCCTGATCTACTGCTGAATCAAGATTTTAAGTTCTTTGCAAGAGCTGTAGTTTAAATTCTAGTTTAGCACTGATGAAGACACTCCAGCAAAGACAAAATTTGTACAAGCGAGTTTCTGTTTCTGACATTACTGTAACATGGAGTTCTTTGAATTATCCAGTTTTAGCAGGCTGTCTCCTCAACCTGTCCTGTCTGTAATTTTAGCTCTGTACTCAACCATGAATCAAACATCTGAGGTCAGACCATGAAAAAAACCCAACTTTCTTATCACAGGTCTTGCCCTATGCCAGTTGCTTTACACCAGCCAGTAAAACAAAGATTTCAACAGTCCCTCTTGAATTCTAGTTTCATCCCTATAAAAGACTAAGTGTTTAGCTTCCTTTCATGTTCTGCAGTGACTTCTCCTGTTTTCCGTTCTTAAATTCAAGTTGTTTCCATCTTCTGTAATAATAAGAATACTCTATCAGTCAGTTTTTGACTGGTGAAAATGTACTGTACTATGGCCGTAAGAACCTTTCCTATAAACCTTCTACATTCAGTCACCTGTAGTTTTACCTCTAGTAGTCTCGTTCTGTTGGAAGTACCTTTACATATCGTTCAGAAAGAAACAGTTAAGCCAGTATGAAACTAAAACAAAAAAAATGAGTAACTGATGTGTTATATTTCTCAGTGTCATACAAGTTCATTTTCTTACTCTCTGCTTAAGTAGCAAATTGTTCTGGAAGGACTGTGTTACATCATTTTTCTGCAGCTCACTTCTAATATGTGGAACACAAAATAAAAATAGTAATAGCAATACACTATTCAGTTTGCAAGTTTATATGCTGCCTATTTTCAAGAAAAATAGCATTTCCACTTTGTTTTGTTCATTGCATCATCATCTTTCATCCATTTGCTATAGATCTTGGATAGTTAATATTTTAAATGCACTCCTTCATGATTAAGTAAGAATTATTTTTATTTCTCTAGACCATGTATGCAACCAGCCCATATTCTGATCCCGTTGTGTCAATGGATCTTGATCCCCAGCCAATAACAGATGAGGAAGAAGGTTTGATTTGGGTTGTTGGACCAGTTCTTGCAGTGGTGTTTATCATCTGTATTGTTATTGCTATACTTCTTTATAAAAGGTATGTTTACCTTTTAGTTTTCTTACTAGGGACATAACTTCCAGACATGTTTGTCATTTTGTAATGCTGTTCCATACTCTATTTTTGTGCTACCATGGTAACTGTCATTGCTTTGGGATATTTCAATATTTATTAATGGTTTCCAGAATACTGCAGAAATTTTGACTGAAAGTTTCCAATAATTACAGGTATGCGGGTACATTTTTCTGCTGTGGCATATTAACACTTCTGCATTTAATTTTTTTCCAATTTGCATACATTTGTATGCAAAGAAAATAAATATGTGCTGCATATAAATATGTATGGAATTTGCACATTTGACTTTTTAAAACTTGTTTTTAGGTGCATAATAGTAATACATTAGAGGTTACATTCAGATTGATGTTAAACAGGATTCTTATCTCCACTCAAGTAATTTTTTATTTTTGACAGTGGGCCTCAATTTAGCAGTGTATATGAAAACTCTGAACTGAGAGATTAAAGGGACATTAAATAGCTGCTTTCTATTAGTCTTGCAATGAGATCAAGTTTCACTTATTTTTTTTACTGTCTGTGACACAGTCATAGCATTGCTATTACACAAAGGACTACCGTCTGCCTTACAACACATACACTGCAAACTGTGTGTAATGCCATAATTTATATGTGGTAGCCTTTTACAATGTGAATGAGTCCACAGGGTTCAAGATACTAAATCAAAACCAAAGAATCAAACCCAAAAAGTTTATTTTGATGTTTAGATTTTGTTTCTAATACATTTTTTAAATATATTGATATGACTGGAGAGTACTATAAAAGTGCTGTAAACTTCTGGGGAGTTGGTGCACTAGAAATAATTTCGTTATATGGAGTATGTCTTCTAAAATTACCAGCTATGATGCTATCACTGAACATAAATATTTAAATCCAGATAGCCTGCATGCTCTTCCCACTCTTAAGTGTCTCCTGTCAAACCCCTCTGAAGCTGCATATAGAGAACTGGCTCCAGGTTTTGGAAGGAATTCTCTGTTCAGCATAAATAACCACTCCAGAGTTAACTTGAGCTTTGGATTCCAAATAGACACATATTTATGAATGTTTTTAGGGCTGTAATCATACAGCAGCATAACACATGGTCTGTTGCTTTCAAATACTGTGTCTCCTGGACATTTCTATTAGAGCATAGCGTCTCAGCCCATCTAATTGGTTAGCAACTAGTGTGTCTGTCTGTCACTTCAAAAACCAGTCATAGCTATGTGAAATACTCCTTTCTTCCGATTATTTTGAAGTATTAAAAGTAAATCCTCTCCCAGTCTACAAAAAAATGCAAACAATAGCATATAAATCAGATATGCATGCAACTGCTTCTGGAAAAACTATTTATATTTATGGAACCATAGTACCAATCTTAAAGTCTATTACCAAAAAATAGTAGGCATATTCCATGTATAAGCAGGTAAAATTTGCTCGTCAGTAGTGTGAAGAGATTGTCATTCACTGAAAATGGAGGACATACTTTCCATCTGTTATTTACTATTGGTACTAGAATTGTTCGGGCAAATGCCCATATGTATTTATTTATTTTTCTATTTTCAGCTATTTAATTTGTTAAACTGCACTGATTTGGCAAATTACCTCTGAAAAATTATGACTGCAGTTTTAGCAGTCTGTGATCCTCTATGAACTTTTAATTTCTGTAAACAAGTAATATATAATTGAATATTTTTTTCAAGACTATTCAACGTGGATGCAGGCTAACTGCTTGATTTTGATAGACTTACTGACTGTTGAAGAGCAACAATTAGACAAGACAGTAGGGATCTTTAGCATACTGTTTTGAGAAAGCAGTGAAAATTAATCTCTGATTTAAATGGTTTTACTGTGGCTACAGGAATTGGATGGAAAAATATGCAAAAAACTCCAGGTAAAAAAGAAATTTTCAAGGATACAGGAAATTTTACAGTATATTTCTGAAATATACTGGGGTATAAGTGAAACAAATATGGTAGTGAGAAAAAACAAAAGATAGAGAACATCAGTCTAATACATGAACTTACATGCAGAAAAGTATTAAGAAGAAGATGTTGAAAGATGTGCAGTGGAAAGAGGTCAACCAAGAAATGACCGAGTCTTTTGAAGTGCAGATGGTAGTAATTCAAATAAAAGTCAACTGCGCTTAATTCTCATTTTCCACAGAAGCCTTTATGAACAGACTTGGACCACTAGGTTCATGATTTACAATACTACTTTTACATTTTAATTTCAGTTGTAGAGAAAGGATGAGTGCAGTTTATAAAAGAATGATTTTAGGTGGAGAAGTCTTATCCTTCTTTAAACACACTCTAGTGAGATAGTGTGGATGAGTTGTGTGGGTTGGTTTGAAGTATATTTAACAATACCAAAGACTTCTTTATTGTTTCTTGCTAAGTTATATCAAGGTTATTGCTTCTGCATTTACTCTTAAAATATGAAAGCAAAGATATTTCATAAAAAGTTTTTTGGAACATATATTAGGATATAACTAAAAGTTCATTGCAGCCTAGTAATTAAGAGTAAATAGTGAAAACACTGCAGTGTACCGTTTCTTGTCATTGTGTATAGTAGCAATATAATAGCCATTTTTTCCTGAGTTACAGCTGAACATGTCTTGGCAAATGGAACTGACTTGGCCAGTAACCAGTTTAGTGTTCTCTGTCCTTGCAGCAGTGAAACCACCCTGCAGTCACAGGGAAGGGAGACACTTATTTTTGAGCACGTCTTTCCATCTGTTGGACTGAAATACAAAAAATTAAATTCCGAGATGCACGTAAATTAACTAAATCTCACTTCCTTTTCTGTCATTTTCCTTTGCTCATTCAAACACGGAGTATATTACACTTCGTAGTAAGATTTATAACCAAAATTTCAAAGAAAGGCAAACACATTGCTAGAGTGTGCATAACCTAGAAGAAATGCCTAACCATTATGATGGCTGATTGAGCCACAGTTTATATTTCAAGTTGGTTTTGATAAACCATTACCTTTCTGCAACCTACAGTTTAGGCAAATCTTCAGTGAATCCTTTCAACTGACTTTGAAGTGTGTGATAGATATTCAATTACACAGGATTTGGGTGATTAGGAACCCAGTTAGTGAGTGTTAAAGAGCTCTACAAATTATCTCAGACAAACTAGAAAGAAGAGTGCCTATCCCTATGAAGCATCCTGTAATCTGATTTTGGGTATATTTTTTCTTTGAACATGTGAATTTATATGGCTATTTTCCCTAATTTCTAAGAAATTTCAAATTCTCTAATCTCAATCTTTCACTGATGAAGAGCAAAATGTTCTTCATTCTAGATCTTTTCATTTGTGACATAGAGAAGTTAAAGCTGTCTTGACAAACTGTTTTTTTGCTTTTATGAAGTGCAGCTTTTTGATTTGGTTAAGACTAGAGCCTGAGCTTGAATCTTTTGAACATAGTGAGCTTCGGCACTCTGAATCACAGCATCATAGAATCATAGAATAGTTTGGGTTGGAAGCGACCTTTAAAGGTCATCTAGTCCAATCCCCTGCAGTGAGCATCTTCAGCTAGGTCAGGTGGCTCAGAGTCCTGTCCAACAAGGCTTTGAATTTATGCAGAAATGAGGCATACACCACCTGTAGTAGTTTCATCTTGACTGAACCCCTGGTGCCTACCCAGCCACTCTAACCCTCCTCCTGCCAGCCAGACAGGAAAAAAGTAAGGGGAGGGGAGGGAAGGGGCAGGGAAAAGAAAGAGAAAAAAAAAATAATACAAACCATGGGTATGTTGTAGGCAATTTATACTAATGGAGAAAGAAGGAAAATTAATACAGTGTACACGTACATAAAGCAGAAGTAAACATCAATCTCTACCTCCCTTTAGCAGCGATGGATAGCCACCCCTCTGAGGAGTGGTACTCCAGCATGGCAACAGTAGCCATTACTGAGAGAGAGAATGCCCCTCTTGCCATTCCTTTTATATCTGGATTGACATCATATGGTATGGAATATTTCTTTGGTCAGTGTAGGTCAGCTGGCCTAACCTATGTCCCCTCTCGGGATCTCAGCTAAACCCACTACACCACCTCTCCAGGCAATCTGTGCCAGTATTTCACCACTGCGATCATAAAGAATTTCTTCCTTCTAGCTAGTCTGAATCTATCCTCTTTCAGTTTAAAACCATTACCCCTTGTCCTGTCATTACAGGCACTCCTAAATAGGCTGTCCTCATCTTCCTTATAAACACCCTTTAAGTACTGGAAGGCTTGCAATAAGGTCTCTCCAAAGCCGCCTTCTCTCCAGGCTGAACAATCCCAGCCCTCTCAGCCCTTCCTCGCAGAGAAGTGTTCCGTCCCTCTGATAGTTCTGGGACCCTTCTCTGGACTCACTCCAGCAGGTACTTGTCTTTTCAGTAATGATGACCCCAAAGCTGGGTGCAGCACTCCAGATAGCATCTCACCAATGTGAAGTAGCGGAGCACAATCATCTCCCTTGACCTGCTGGTCACCTGCTGAAGCTTGAGCTATGTTTGACTTAGAAGTTAAATGTGCTTCTAAGGGAAAGAAATCCTAGATATTAAAAAAGCCACAGAAATGAAAATCAGGGAATCCTAAGTGATGATGAAGAATTCTAAAGATTTTTTCATAACATGTATGTAATCTGGTCATTGCAGACCACAAGCTATGAAAATTTTATAGAACGTGCGTTTATTATGATCAACACACAGACAGAAAGATAAAACACTTACAGTGTGTGTGTAGTGTTGCCTGTGAAAGTCTGTGAAAAAAGACTCCAAGCCAATTTTAGTAGGAGATAAGCGAGCAGTGGCTTTAATGAGCACTCAGGCTTGGCCAGGAATACATTGGCATGCATCCCCAGACTCTAATTTCCATGGTTTTTATAATGCTGTCTATCCAATCGTTACTTTGCACATGTCTCAGTCCAGCCCTGTCCTGCCCCAGTCCCAACCCCTCTGATTTGAGGCTGAGGGAGGCTTTGGACCCCTTGTTCCTCACCTTCATCTTCCTCAACACATGTAGGACTCCTGGAGCTTTTCCAGTGTTCTGGCTTCTGGGTCACCCTGCCCCTGTTTATGTCTCCTGTGGCAAGCCTTCTGAGATTCTTCAGCCTTTTACCTTGTAAGCAAGAGTAAATAGCTTAAAGAATTTGAGCTATTGATATGTGGTAGAAGTTACATTGAACTTAAGCTGCTAGAAATATTAACACACTAAATTTCCCTTTGCTAGAGCTACAGTATTCTTAAAGTCTATGAAATGTAAAAACAAAAAAATCAAAAAAAACCTCGGCATCAGCAGACTAGGATGTGTTGGTGGGCGATAAGTTATTTTCCCTGTTAACCTGATATTTATCACTACAGATCTATGCAGATCACTTTAGTACATGGCATTCTTTCTAAATCTAAAAAGGTGTGTCATACTTTACTGGAAAAAAAAGCTATGCTTACCTTACTTTCTGGGTTTCTGTTACTTTTTTGTGTTATTACCTGCTTTTGTAAAACAGTTTTAAAGTTTTCATTTCTTTTTATTCTTTTTTTAAATTTAGTACAAGCCTTATGTGTCTCATGAATTTAACCTTGTTCTTCACTTGCTCTTCTCTCCCTTCTGCCTTTCTCTCCTTCCCATTCTACTCTGCCCTTTCACTTTCATTTTTCCTCTCCTCCCTCCTCTCATCTCTCTTCCACCTAGAATGTAAGAGTAAGATGTAATTTTTCAATGCAATGTTAACATTACTTTGATGGGTAAAATTAAATTCGCTTTCTCTATTATCTCAATGGCTTAAATTTGAAGTCTCATTTCTTTGCAGGTAGCATCTAAGAAAGGTGTATTTTTCAGCAGAAAATTTGCTTTGGACATTATTTTTGTCCTCTATTAATGCTGTGATTCCCAAGCACTAAATATTTTGATGAGCCGTCACCTCTTAATTTGGTTTAGATATATATCTACTGTAAATCAACATTTCTTATATCTCCTGTTTCCATACTTATCCTCTGTGCTGCTGGTCAACTAACATTCTACCTTTTCTCCCCTCTTTGCTGCATTAAAATGGAGCAGTAAACCTGACAGGTGAGAAGCAAAAAAGTAATCACTCTTCATTTATTAAAGAAAAGGAGAAAAAAAGAGAAAAAGTTATCATGATAATGATCTAAAGACAAAACATCTGTCAATCTTAGGTGAATGTGGACAGTAAACTATTGATCTGAAGGCAACTGTAAGATTTGCCATGTTATTTACAGCACTGAAAAGTAGTGTAATACAAGCAGAAAAGTTTCACTGCTCTTTTTCTTTTGTCTCCATGAGGTATATTTCCAAGAGATAGCACAGCTATACAATGTTCATATGGTTTCATTTGCATTTTAGTGAAGGTGAATGAGTGGTTTTTTGCTGTATCCAAAGTTCTTGAAGGAATGTGTTGTTGAGCTTGAAGTGTTAGCTGCTCTGAATCTCTGTGATGCTCTTTCCACATAGACTCAATGCTGACTTAAGTTCCACAACTGAAAATTATATGGTGACCTCATTTGTCCTCTCTGGATTTTTTCCCCTACCTATCTCAAAATCATTGCATAATATGAAAGAATTATAATGACTGGTGTAGACTGGAAAGATTAAAAAAAATCAGAATGATCCTGAGAATAATATAAGTAATACACCATTCCATTATTCTGTAAGTATTCAAAATATTCAGATACATAATTAGAAAATATTTTAGTTCTTTTAGTAGATTTATGTGAAATTGTGTTTCCCAGTACTGACTTGCAAGTGGAAAAAAGTAAATGAAGCTTGTCTCTAAACAGTTCGAGGGATTTGAGACTGCAGACTTCTAGACTTAAGGAGAAGGAAATACAGATTAAAATACTTCTTGAAAGTTAAATCGTACATCTTTAGTGTATGATATAGTCAAACTCAAGAGAAAGGAATTTCAAATTAGTTTCTCCATAATACTTTGTTTTAAACAGTACTAAAAGCAAAAAAAATCACATATAAATTTTTATCACTTCACTAAAAAGAAATTAAACTTGTGTTAAGATACTTGGCAGAGAACAGGTGTAGGGTTTTTATAGTAAAACAGTTTTACTTTTTTCAATAAAACCATAGGACTACCGACTCTCAAAGAATTCCTGCAGAAGTGTTGCTGTTTGACTTGTTTGCATAGCCTTTGAAATCTTGATGTATGTCACCAGTTTTCATCTTTTCAAAAACAGCAAGAAATCAACTGGAATAGCAACAGATTTAGCATTGTACTATTGTGAATCAATTATAAAAAAAAAAGTAGTGTTAGGTTAAAGTAAATATTGAGTACTTAGAAAAGATTTTGCTGCCATTAACCTTAACATTTTCTCAGCTCTGTTTGCACAAAGTAACTCTCCCCCTGTTTGCCTCCCCATTTTATATTACATAAAGAATGTCAGCCAGTTTGTGTTTTCATTCAGGAGCCCACAGAGAACTAATGAAGAAAGATTCCACTTTATGTATAAAAATGCAGAGTGGTAGATGTTCTTTAAATAACTTAGTTCCCCATATCTTACATCAGAAAATGATGCACACAAATAATGGGAGTCCATTTTACCAGGAAAGTCAGTCAGAACACATGTACTCTGCTTCTCTCTATAGAAAGCGAAACATACACTCCTTCCTTCCTTCCTTCCTTCCTTCCTTCCTTCCTTCCTTCCTTCCTTCCTTCCTTCCTTCCTTCCTTCCTTCCTTCCTTCCTTCCTTCCTTCCTTCCTTCCTTCCTTCCTTCCTTCCTTCCTTCCTTCCTTCCTTCCTTCCTTCCTTTCGATCATCTTGTTTTGTACAGATTGACATGAGCACTATAATTGCAATGAAAGTCTTAACTTAATTAGAAATACACTGAATCTGAGCTGTGAATATCTGTAAGTGTCATAAGAAAATGAAGATTGTGTAGTTCAGCTCTTAGAGACATGAGAGTACACAGCAAATTCTTGCTTCCTAGAAAGTGAAAAGAATAGATGTCTTTTGGGACAGGTGTCTTCTGTACTGTTCTCTGTCATATTAAAACTACCTAAAGTATGCAAGTTACTTTTTCATGAATGTGTATAAAATATTAAATATTTAATAATAGTAACCTGGGGTGTTCATTTCTAATTACATGCTCGAGACTTGGCTATTTTATAATAAAAGATACTGTTAGATAGCTTTAAAAATAGAGAACAGTGTGAATTTTTCTGAGTTTAATGTAATGATAGTAAAGTGTTGAAATGACCAGAAAGATGTACTGGAGGACCAGTCCACAGCAGAAGGCAGTTACTTTCTATCTGACATTATTATATTTAGATTCATTTTGCAAATTTTGGGTGTCCTGCCCACCATGCATAATTATTTTACCTTTGCACTGCATCAAATAGTCTTTCAGAAATAAACATCTTCCTTTCAGAATCTGATGATTAAGTCCTCAGGCACCTTTGTCAAAGCTAACATGTCTATCTTCTGTTTATGTGTGTTCACCTTCTCCATGCAGGAAGAGGGCTGAATCTGATTCTAGAAAGAGCAGCATACCCAACAGCAAGGAGGTCCCCTCTCACCATCCCACAGATCCAGTGGAGCTGCGACGCCTTAACTTTCAAACACCAGGTAAGAAACAATTATAACTGATGGAGAGCTCTGTGGTAACAAGCTGGTTACCGGTGCTGTTACGGAAAAGAAAGATTTATTATTTAGAAAAATATATTTTGATCACTTACAAGGTTTTGCACAATGTATTTCTTTGTTAGCTTTGGAAATAATTTTCTTAATTTCTTTATTTAAAGAAAAATTCTGCATGAAACAAACTTGAAGTTCTGTAAAGAAGAGCCCAAAGACACATACGCTGTATGGATGTGTTTCATGTGCTAAAATTTGAAGTTAAACATAGCAATCCTAGAAAAAATATACTGAGAAATGTATATCCCTCTAGTTATTAAAAGTATTCTTACAACCTATGAAAACAAACTTCCTTCTTATGTACTACATAATTGGACAGTCTATTAACATCATTGTCAGTTTCACAGAACACAGAAAGAAAAATGATCTTGTCTTTGAAAACAGAGCCATATGTTGTGATAAAGGAGTATGTTAACATCAGTCATTCCAAGGAAGGAGTAAATTGACATCAATCATTTCGAGGTTGCAAGCAACACAATCCCAAATATTTTATTGTCATTGTTTTTTTATTAAGCACTGTTTTCTTAAAGCTTTTCATCTGATAATCAAGAACCACCAGGAGAGAAATTATTAGTATTGAGTTTTACCACACTTTGAGAAGTCAACTTTTACTTGGTTTTACTTTGATCATGTTACATTCCAGTAGGCTTTTTTATTACAGTATGTTTGCACACAGTCCCAATCTAGTGCTAATTATGTGTAGAATCTTCATGAGCTTTATGTTTGTCAAACTTACTACATTAAGAACAAAAAAGAATGAATTCAAGCTCATAAAAGCAGGAAATTAAGTGCTTGAGATGATGAGAGGTTAACCTCAGAACCTGACATATTAGATACTACTAAAGGGTTAAGTGAACTTGCAAATCTCATTTCTAATCTTCTAAACAGTGACTATATTAAGATAAACTTGCCCCAACAGGAGTGGATCTGTAGAGGATTAAATGTGGCTAAAGATCCACGTACACTTCTTCATGCTCATGGCAGAAGTAGAAACAGAGAAGTCTGGAGGCTTGAGTTTTACCCCAACCTTGCTTTTCTAAGTCTGTTATAGTACACTGAATGCTCTTAGCAGGTGTGGCAAATTAGGTGTGTTTCAGAAGCACATTTTCTAATTTAGTTTCATCTCAGTATGGGAATCTTGTTGACATGCTCTGGGACCTCTGTATAATATGAACTTAAATGCAGTAAATAGAAATGATAGAACATTTTAATTCACAATGTAGGCTTAATGTTTCTGAGTAAAGTTTTAGTCTGTTACTCAGCAATTTCATGAAAGTTTCACATGTTTTTACAGCAATAGAAAAATACATACTAATCTTTGAAACATGAGAAGAAAAAACTTGCTTCTTAAAGTTTAACTTATGGCTAAAACAAGTCATTATTTGCATTTAGTAGAAGAGATGGCTTAATAGAATCACCAAATCATTTTGTTTGGAAAAGATCTTTAAAGTCATGTAGTCCAACCATTAACCAAGCACCTTCATGTTGAACAATGAACTACATCCTGAAGTGCCACATCCACATATTTTTTGAATACTCCAGGTCCAATCATTCCACCGCTTCCCTGGGCAAACAGTTCCTATATCTGACCACCCTTTCAGTGAAGTTTTTTGTAATATCCAATTGGAATCCCTCCGCCACAACTTGAGGCCATTTCCTCTTCCCCTATCACTTGTTGTGTGGGAGAAAATGCTGACTCCCACCGTGCTGTAACCTCCTTTCAGGAAGTTATAGAGAGCTGTAAGGTCTCCCTTTGCCTACTTTTCTTCAGATTAAATAACCACAGCTCCCTCAGCTGCTTCTCATATGACTTGTGCTCCAATCCCTTCACGAGCTTTGACACCTTTCTCTAGATACACTCCAGCACTTCAATGCCTTTCTTATAGTGAGGTGGCCCAAAACTGGACAGAGCACTTGAGGTGTGGTCTCACCAGTGCCAAATACAGGGAAACAATCACTGCCCTAGTCCTGCTGGACACACTACTGCTAATAAAGGCCAAGATGTCAGGATGATCTGTTTGTTGACCTTCTCCAACACCAAGGTCAGACTGACAGGCCTGTAGTTCCCCAGATCCTCCTTCCTGCCCTTCTTGTAGGTGGACATCCAGTCGCCTGGAACACCCCCAGTTAGACAGGACTGCTGGTATCTGAGGGAAAGAGGCTCAGTGAGTACTTACATCAACTCCCTTGGTACCCTTGGGTATATCCCATCCAGTCCCCCACAGCTGTGTACACTTTACGTGGTGTGGCAGGTTACTAACCATTTTCTCCTGGATTATGGAGGCTTCATTCTTTTCCCTACCCCTATCTTCCAGCTCAGGGGGCTGTGTATCCACAGAGTAACTGGCTCTGTTACAAAAGACTGAGGCAAAGAAGGCATTAATTACTTCAGTCTTTTCTTCATTGTTTGTCACTATGTTTTGCTCTGGATTCAATAAAGAATGGAATAATAACTAGGTATATAAGCATAATTTTCTACACTCTGTTTATTTAATCTTACCTATGTCTTAGCATGTGTAGTCTTACCTATCCATTTAATATTCATCATAATTAAAATAAAATGTGGGCAAAAAAACCCTGCTGCAAAGTGCTAACAATTTTATATGTAAAATTAATTTATTGTAATTAATTCTAAATTTATATTTAGGATGTAAAGTTATTAAGAAATGACAAAATTTGTAGCACTTATAGACACATAGCCTACTTTTCCTTGCAAGGCTGTAGTTTATCTGGGAAGTTTGCCGTTTTCTCTGAGATTAGTTGAGCAGAATGTCTGCAATCCATTTCTATTATAAATTCCTCTTTTTTGCTGAAAACTTTTTCATGGAATGAAGAATCACAATTATTATTAAAAATATAGTACAGAAATCAAATTATGATCTTTTTACCTACCACCTAAGATCCTTAGGGACAGGTCAGGTCATTATATTACTCTGCACACAACCAAATATCAAGGACAAATTCCATACCACAGTGAATTTGTCTTGCTCTGTAACATTTCCTAATTAACATGTTCTTAATGTGTAAACTTAGTCACTGAAGTTGAGATACAGTTCATGTCCTAGTAAAAGCAGAACCTCACTTAACTCAAATTAACTTCAATTAAGGTTACCATTTCATTAAATTGTGGCTAAAATTAACTTAGATAGTTAGATCATGCTGGAATGTTTATCCAGCTTCAACCAGCAGCACACCATCAAACAACATGTAATAAAATCTTCTCAAGACATAAAAAGAGTAACTAGGGAAAGGCTGTGCGTTCAGGATACCAGTTTGGGGGTTTTTATTCTTTCACTTTCAAGTGTGTAGGGTTTTTTTCACTTAGGTAGCAGAAATAAGTAGTGGGGTACTGCAAAGGAGGCAACTGAGAGAAGGGATTGAGGCTGATGTGGTTATGTGTCGAGTTCCTTTTACAGAGACAGCTGCAGTCACCCTCATACAATGGCCTCACCTAATTGTGTAAGATACTATTTTTCAGTGTTGCCTATAGATAAAATGAGTGACAGAGTGGTGAAGGTACTTTAAAAACCAGGGTATGCAAAGTCCGTAAAAAAGCATCAGGATAGATGATTTTATGTAATTCTTATTATAATGATTTATTCCTTTGGATTATGAAAGCCTCCACAATTTGCTTGGAGCTTTCTAGGAAGACCAGTTACTTCCAGTCAGAGAGATAAAAAAAGTTTATAATGAACCCATAGTGTACAGCTGTGTTAGAGAAGAAAGTATTAAATTACATTGGCCTGTCTGGACTGCCAGTTTTCACTGGGAGAGTTGAATGAGACACTTCTATAGAATTCTGGATTGTCATAAACTTTAGTATTTTGAAAGATTTCTAAACAGCTTCTTTCCATAAATACTGTCAATCATATATTCTGAGTACAGAAAGGTCTGATTACATACAGCTATCAAAATAATTTGAAAGCAGAACTACTGGCCTAATTTGAATTTCTAACCACAAGCATAAATCAGTCCCAATACAGGTGAATAGGAATAAATTTTGGAAGAAAATACGTGAAAGCAATATTTTATCTTTGATGATATTTAGAGAATAATTTAGGCACAATTATTTTGTACTTCTCATAAAATTGTCAATTCAGTATGACGATGTTGTAAAATTGCACAGTCTAAACTACCAACACAGCAAATATCTTGCTTTCCTTTCACTTTTTATTGCCCTGTCAGTACAGAATTACCTCGTTCACTAACACAGTACTCACCTAAAGAGTTCCCTTCCTTACCTTGTCCAGGAAGGATGAAATCCATCTCTGGCTTCTCTCCTCACTGGATAGAGTTACTCCACAGATAAGTTTCAAATTTTGCCTTGGCATTTGGGATGGCATACAGGTCTATACCTAAGAGCAAGATCCCATGTCCATGTGTGTTATCCAAGAAATGTGTATATGTTAGATAAGCCCGTATGCCAATGAGTGGGTCACAGTTGTGCCAAGTTCTCTTTGAGTAAACACAAAAATACCCAATATCTCAGTAGGATTTCACTTTAAAGTCTGTTATTCTTCCATAACTGGAGTAGCTGAGGGAAACTCACATTCTTATAATTCTGCAAGTTTTCTATTAAAATCATTAACCTGTGCACAAATTTTAGAGGTCTCTATGCCACATGGGATGGTCAAGGTAAGCAAGGGCTAGTAGTTAAGCCCTCACAAAGGTTTCATCAAATAAGGAAGCCCAGTTTTTCAGAGGAAAATTAACTGAAATTAAGTGGTTTGAGTGGGTTTTGAGAGACTCAGGCTCAGGCAAAGACTGCCAGTCAGCCAGAGAAATAAACTGACTCATGCTTCAAAAGTAACTGATTTTTTTAATCCTTATTTAACTATAAAATATGTCACACTTATAAGTAATTTGTGTAATTGGTTGCCAATTAAACAATTATCTCATTATATCTTATGAACTAAATAAGATATTTTGAAATACAAGAAAAATAAATAGAATTATTACAGCTCTAAGTTAGAGACTTCTTTTTATTAGATCACTAAATACTATAAACTTTCTCCCTGAGTTGCTAAGGAAATTCCACAAACTTATTTCCAAGATAAAGCAGAAAAAGTGTAAAACATGTCTAGAAGAAAAGGGCACAAATGAAAGAAGCTTGAAAAAGTGATGCCTGCATTTAGTCACTTGCTTTGCAAGATGGCAGGAAATATCTTCCCATTGTTTATCTACACAATGTTCGTTTATGATAATCATGACAGTGCTGAAGAAAACACTGTGGTTTGTCTCCATGGCAAAACTATACTGGAAATACTTTCTTGTAGTGAGCCATTGTCCATATAGATCTTTATATGAACTTCTTTCATATGGAGGCTTTAGGCACCTGGGGTTTCAGGTGGAAGTGGCACTTCTCTGATTACCCACTTCATTGCTTTCAACCTCAAGGCAACCAAAATCTGCTTAGCTAGGAGATGAAGTTGAAAATTCTTCTCCTCACAACAGTAATCTTTTTTTCTTCCCTGGACTTTAGCCCATAGTTTTGCAATAGGTTATTGTGTTTAACATTTTTAGATCAGGATCTGAAAACTAGGTTTCTGCTTTTCTCACTATTTTATACCTCGCTCAGAGCTGGTGCTCTGGACTATGGAGATCCTAAGGCTGCTTCTTAGAGCTCAGTCTTTGATACAGAAGAACAAAAACTATTTTCATTCCAGAATAAGTGATCTAGTTTTGAAGAACTTAAAATGTTCTGGAATAGAAGTGACGTGTTATATATGCATTGGAAACCATTTTAGCTTATCTCTTGCAGAATGATGTATTTCTCTAGAGTTTGTCTTGTAAATTTATTTTTCTAAGTTCAAACTCTGGCCTAGCTCTGACTTTATGAACAAGAAATTTTAAAGTAACAGTAATTTTTTGTCATATATAGTAAAGGCATTCTTGCTAAATTTTCATGGATGCTGAATTCCTACTGAATCAGGGCCATATTTCTATTTTCCATATCTGAATTTTAAATAGGTATTTCTTTTTGATTAGGGTAACTATCAGTAACAATAACCACTGTTACTGATTCCTTCATTTTTCTTCCTTTTTCTATAAAGGCAGAGCATCTTAATACATATCCACATACCACAGATTGGTATGTGTAAGGGCATTCTGAGTTACTAAATAAAAATAAGCACGTAATAAATCAGTTTGTAAAATCACAGTCTATTAATTCAGTATGGACCTAAAATGCCAGTCATTCCTAAATAAATTTCTGTGACAATGTGTCACATTTTCAGTTTCTCTAGATTGTAGTCTGTATACCAGCAGAAATGCTCTTTATCTCTAACTTCATTCTTGTTTATTGTCGGTATGTCAGCCTACAGTTAGTAAATAAATGTGTGTTCTGTAAATGTTTCTAAAGACTCTTATCATAAACCCTGACAACAAACAAAATCCTAATTTAATGCACTAATGTCAAGACCAAAACATCCACTGGTTTCAGTGGGATAAAGGAATATAATTAACAGGTTTAATGTCTGTTAATAGGCAGAAGAATTCTGACCTTGCTCTCTTAGTTTTTCCTTCAAATGGTGGCACAAATGATATTCTGTATTCCTTAGTCTTGTGTTTGCCACAGATTAACCAGAAGCTAATTTTCACTGTAATCAAACTATGCATCCTTCTTCAATACACATGAAGGGGTTAGCACTAGGCTGAATAAGATCAATCACATCTACCTATCTTCTGTGAAATCTGGAAATAAAAGCTTCTAATGGATATAATTTCTGCCATGTTTTGCATGTTTTGGGGATTTTCTTTTTGTTGGAGTTTTCAAATGTTTTTATCTCTTTTTTTAAAAAGAGATACCCTATTTAAAAGAAAATTTGAAAGCATGTTTTCAGCATGGTGTTTCTTTTGACTTTGTAGCATGTCACAGGATCTGTTGTATTTTAGCTGTAATTTGTCTTTAAGTTGTTGTGTTGTCAAAACATATGTTGATTGATGTGGAAGTGTGTCATCAAATACATGTATTTTCTTACATGTAGCCACAAAAGTGAGTTTAGCTGTATTTTGAGGGAGCTCTTTTGAGTCGAGTTTTACACCAGCTGTTTACATTAATCTCAGCAGGAGCCTCGTGCTTTTGCATGAGATATGATGAGATCTTAAAATGTTTGTTCATAGCATATTCTGTTACGATTCACAGACTGATTACATAAAAAAGTCCTCCAGCAGTTCTTTTAAAAAATAGCTATTTTTATCGTCTCAGTAGAGCACATTTGTATATTTCATATATGAAAATATACCAAATGCAGTTATATCACTTCATAATTTAACTGAAAAATACTATTTGAGAAAAGTTACTATGTCCAAGTGTAAGTGCCTAAAATGAGTCATGCAGAAAGGTTTTATACGCAGTTAAAATTTGTGAATTTCTGAAATTATAAGTAGTTCCTCTTTTTGCCTTAGAAAATTAAAATTTTATTTCAAATTTCATTTTCGCACAAAGTGTTTGATATGAAATCTCCCCTTGGAAATGCCAAGTGGCATACAGAGAAGCATATAGACAAAAATAGTTTAAAAAAAGAACGGGTGTTCAGCATCCTTAAAAAAATATTCCTTCACAGTGAGCTAATTACTGTGATTTGTGTTTGTGATGCTCGTTATTAAGTTCATCATGTGATGAACAAGTCATACTTGTTGGGTTTATGTCCTTTATGTTTACGGTAGGGTAACTGCACCTTTAAACATCTTAGTTGAGTTTCCAGATGCTGTTTTGTGCATGTCTGAAGTGCCTGTATGTACAAGATTGATGGATTATGATGGTCTACTGCTGTTACTAATTTGTTTCCCATTTCCGATTGGCTTTTACTTTTTACAGCTTTGAGCAGTAATTCAGTCCCCTACGCCTCCCTGATTGGCTCTGTGTCCTCCCTCTCTAGCCAAACTACCACTCAGTCCTTATATGATAATAACTCTCTCCCACGATTCGCTCGAAAAGGTCTAAACATCTTTGTCTCTATTATTTTCTCTGTTCAAGCACTGTTTTAGATGTACATCAGTCCACCTCCATTTCTGGATCAATCTAGAGTTCTCTTGTGCCTTTTCACTCACATGTTTTCCATAGGGGTGCTTGATCTGGATCAATCAGTGTAATTATTAGATGACTGTCACCCAGACTCATTTTGAGAGTAGCCAAGTCCTAATTGAAATTTCCAAGAAAATGGGAGACAAGCAGAACTGTGCCAAATAAATTATTACTAAGAGACTAATTTTCTAATTTGCATTTATAAGGACTATCCCCATTGTATCTGAATATTCTGCTGTGTTAGTTGACTGACAACTTGCCTTAATATCTTCTTTAAATATGTCTTACCATGACAGATGTGCTATGAAGATAATATAAGATATATATGTATAGGGTCAGAAGAATTAGAGCCAGGCTGCTGGACATTATTTTGGACTCTAGAATGACGCCTGAAATCTCAAAGAATCAAAAAGAACTAAAAGCAAAATTAAAGAAAAGAAAAATATGCTATAGTGTGACTGTGTTGTAACTACATGGTCATTTTCAGCTATGTTTAAAGGAAATGCAGGTCAACTGTCTTAGGCATGCTCTTGAAATTCATGGTGACAAAGCAAACTGCATTATGCAACATGGCTTCCAGCTTGAGCCCCCTTGAGTCATTAGTGTTTTCCTTTTTAATTTCAAGAGATCCTGGGGTTCACTAGCTTAACTTTTTCTTGCCAGCTTGGATTTCCTTTTAGGTGTGATAGTATAAATCATGAAGAGAAGAAAATAAGCATTTTGAAGAAGGGCCATGAGTACTAATAGCGTGAAGTAAATATGTTCACAAATTTTTGCCTGTCAAATCTTAAGCTGGCAGATTGTTCTAGTTGACCCCGCATCTTTTTTGTCTTTCTTTTGCCTTGCTGTTCCTGTACAACCTTGCACAGCCATCTCTATCTCCAGTTCCCAGCTCTTCTTCCTTTTTTTCATTCATTATCTTCATCAGTGGACAAAGATGTTTACACCTGAAGTAGATTGTAGGTTCTTTTAGGGGTTGATAAATGGGGTTTCATATTAAGCATATTTTAAGGTACTAGTGCAGTCAGTACATGTGTCCAGTCAAACTGTACAACCCCTGCCTCTACAATCTGCTACTAGTGAAAACATTTTTGAAGTTCTAATTGTCTGATGTCCAATGTTGTCTTCAGTGACTGTTGTCTAAAAGCACTGGTGCGTGTTATTCTGGTCATTCATAGCTGCATGTCAGTCACCTCAAAATTTTCATAAAATATTGAAGTATTTCTAATTTAGTCAGAATACTTAGTCTTCCTAGACCTTTATGCATTATTATTAATTTTCAAGCTCTCCATTTCATTTTTTATACTTTATTTTATAAGTTAGTTTTATGTTGGTTTGAGGTTTCTTTGTTTTTTACCATTTCCTTTGCTGGTTGAGGTTACCCTGGTAACCTTCATTATTCAAGTTAATTTTTCTTGATTATGCATAAGTCACTTTGTTTTCTGTCAAAACACTATTCTTTCCCCTTTAGGGCTCTTTCAGTGTCTTTTCCTCACATTTTCTCATTTAATTCAACAGAGTTTCCATTTCATGCAGTGCAGGAGAAGGAGTTTGAAATGACATTAAGAGTCATTACTCAAAGCAGAGGTTGACATCAGGTCTAACTGTCTCATTTTTCCATGCCTAGCTAAACTCATTGACTCATATTACAGTAACTCTTTCCTCTACACTAGGAATGTTAGCTTGGGGAAAATGCTTAGTGACTTCTTTTAATTTTGCTTCAGAGCTCATCTATCCAGAGCATGTCCTGCTTTGAGTAACCAAACTATTTGCCTGCTTCTCTCACATATGACATCTATACTATTTACACATTTCTGGACATTCTAACTACTGCATTTTCTAAATTTTAGAGCAACGCTAGCACTGTAGTATACTTTAAATTCTGTTCTTCTTTCTTCTTCAACAGGTATGGCCAGTCATCCCCCAATACCCATCTTGGAACTTGCAGATCACATTGAAAGATTGAAAGCGAATGACAATTTGAAGTTCTCACAGGAGTATGAGGTAATTTTCCCATCTTTCTTATTATTCAAATTGTTTAAAATGTTGTGCTTGCTGTCTCCCAGACTTTTCTCTAATATCGTGCCAGGTTTGGATGATAGCAAAACCATGATAAAAAATTATGTGAAAAATGCCTACATTGGTGAAGTGGCTCCTTTGCTCATAAAATTCTGTTCTGTTTTATAAGGATACACGTCAATTAGATTCCGTGAGCACTTACTTGAAGTAGTGAATGATGCAGCACTTACTTCTTTCAACATACACAAGCATCCATTTTCCATGTAGTTAAAAAATCCTTAGATAATTTTTAAAATTTCCTGTGTAATGTTGATAGGATTCATACAGTGCAAGCTCCAAAGAACACTCAGTCCACTCCTTTAATTTCGCATGGATAAAAGAATTTGCAAGTGCCTCGTGTCTTTTTTAATGAAACAATTTCAAGACATTGTACTTTCCTCCTTTCAACAGTGCCACTTTGTTAAATTTGGAATTATGAGAGCATGAAAGACTTTAACCACAAGAGAGTAATCATTTACAAGCCACCTTGTCAGTTACCCATAGGGTATATATGTATGCTTTAGTGGAGAGTAACAGCCTCTCAGGTCAATAGTTTATGGCTAAGGTACATAGACAGCCACCCATTAAACATAGTAAATTATAGCTGTTTCTTTAATACTAAAATACTATCTATGTCCAGAATATGTGGATAAAGTATGCACTGAACCATCAGTAACAGAGTGCTTCTTTAGATCAGCTGTAGGCGATCGTGTCAGTGATCCAAGGATTAACGACTCCCAGAGGGATCACTGACACAGTATTTGTTTGTAGTCTGTTGTGTCACTAATCCTTTCTTAAAATCCTTCAACACTTTGTTAGCATGCTGGAGTAAAAGCTTGTGTTACTCTTATTGTTTTTAGGGACTGCACATTTATTGCATTTGAAAGTTAATATGGACACTGACAGTGCAATAAAAAAACCCACCGAAGATAACTTTGAGTTCCTTTCATGTTGATTTCATAGTAACATGTGACTGCATGGTGCAGAAATAGGATCCTTTTCCATTTTATTTTAAAAGTCTTGACAGAAAATATTAAAAGTTAATACTAATTGCTATGATAAAGAATTAGAATTTCTTATTATTTAATTGAATGCACTGTTCATAAAGACCTTAAGACTGCTCTAAAAATAGTCTTATTAGATGTCAAAAGGAAAATAAAGTTTCAACAATTCATGGAAATAACTTTGTTTGAAGACCATCTTAGGCTTGCTGTTTACTGCTCCGATCACAAAAAGCGTAGGAGAATCTTCTCACTTTTCAGTGTGTAAATCTTGTATTCTTAAGTGTAAAAATTGTAACAGACAGGGAAATATATGTAGCAGAATGTTCACCATAAAAAAGGTAAAATTTGGTACAAATTTGAAAGTAATTTTCTATTTTACTGTAGGCAAAGTGGTTTTTTTCTGTGTAGGAAATTCTTTTTAGAAGTCATATAATGTAGTATAATTTCTAGAAAAATAAACAACTCAGCTTCACTACATCTTGAACATATTGTGAAGATTACATGGTTCATATGCTGTAATATAACTTAAAAATTTTTGTGGTTTATATTTGCTCTTTATTATTTAAATCATTAAAATCATCTTGAGAATGTAATATTAATAATTCATAACCAGCATGATGAAGATACATTATATCATTACATTCCTAATCTCTCCCTCCAGAGGTTTTTTTTAACCTGTGTAAACCGGACAGCTTTCACTTTCTTCTTTTTTCTTCTTTTTTTTTTTTTTTAACAAAACATACCATCTGGACCGCAATGATCAGATATTTAAAATTAGAATGTGGGCAACTGTGGGTCAACCTAAAGCTTCATTCATACTGTTTTGTCCAAGAGGGTTCAATGTTTATCCTTCATTTATCCTTGAAATCCCAGCTGTAGAGATACCACTTCATTTCCACCTAGTCCAAGATTCATCCATTTTGAAACAGAACTAGTGAAAAGCACTGTTACTTGGTTTCATGGTCTAGGCTTAGTGGACTAAGGCTGTGCATTCCTGTAGTCTCTCTTGTGCCAGTCCTGGCACTAGCACATGTGCAGCTGTTCAAGGATTATCTCAGGAAATAGATTCAGCTGAAAACTAATTGTTTTATTTTTCTTTGCTGTTTTCAGTTGGATCATTTCCCTCAACTAGCTCACCACATGTCTGCTTTAGCTCTAATGCCAGCACAAGTGAGCTGGTGGGTACATTTGTGGTCAGGGATTGGGACCTTCTATTTCAGTCGCGATTCTCACTACCATCACTAAAAAAACAAATTGTGAGGCAGAAATAGGTACAGATGATAACTGTTCAGTTATTGTCACTTCAGATAACATTTGAACTGGTGACGCAGAAGGAAATAGAGATAGTTTTCATCTTCAAAGTTGAAGGAATTACATGAAGCAGGAAACTACTCACTTTTATTGATACTAGCAAAGTCGTCCAATTAATTGCTATTTAGGGAAGCAAACAGTTTGCATCTGTTACCACTGATGATTTTTTTCTTTTTCTATGATACTCTTTCCTCTGTGGTGTTTGATTATTTTATTTTACTTTTTATGAAATAGCTTATATTGCCTAGATGAAATTCTTTAAAAATAGACTGATGGTATATAACTGTTATGATGACTTTGTTATACCATAAAATGAAATACATATTAACAGTTTCCTGATGAACACTGAGTTCTCCTCCCTCTTTCAGGAGGTTAGCTCCATTTCTAAAGGATGTTTGTTTTTTAGCATACCCTGCCTTGGTTGCCACTTCAAGAGAATTACTTGTTTCACAACTCAAACACATCTCTTCATATCCTTAGCAATCTTTTCAGCTATTCAGAAGTATTTAAATACTTACCTCTATCTATTCTATATTTGTTCCTGTTCCATCCACTTGCTTTTGATCAGAATTTCTGATCAGAATTCAATACAAGTTGGGGTTTTTTTCTCCTTTTGGACAAATATTGCTTCCTTGCCTGCTCCTGCTTTCTCTTCAGCCAAACAGAAACCTACCCGTATCTTCACAACTACCAAAAGAGTGTCCTCTGCTGATTTATGCCCTCTGGCATTATTTTCTAATGAATCCCTCTAACTTCCTTGTGGTCCTGCAAGGTGAAGGATGAGACCAGACAGGATTGCTTTCTTCAAAAATCCCAAAGTGAACCCCCTGTTCTTCATTCCTCTGGCATAAAGCTTTGCAAATGGGGGTTTCCTGGTGTAAGAGTTTTTGTGGTGTTGGATTTTTTTTATCTTTTTTTAAATTTCTGAGAATATGTTCCTGTTGTGCTATGTGAAACCTAATTGAGAAACCACCTGAACTTCCTGTTAAGTAAGTCCAAACTATATTCCTCTGCACACTGTTTGTGCAAGGAACATCCAGGGTAATATGTCAAGTTGGGAAAGAAGCATTGAAAAAAAATAAGCAGTAATATGCATAGTATAAATTATATATTCTCAGGGAAAAAAAAAGAGGAAGAGTACAATCCCTTCATTGCTGTGATCTGGTAAAGGGAGTATATTCTTCAGTGTCAAACACCTTCTAGCTATGTAGTAGCGTTTTCTAAGGTTCAGTGTCATCAACTGGATGAGTTTCTGCTTCTAGAAGTCTTAGGAAACTATTTCATAATGTCTCTCCAGGGCATCTCCTACCTCAGCACTTACAGTGTATGATCAGAACAGTGGAGATTTCTTCTATTACACTTGTCTCACAACTTCACCTTGAGGACCAGTTTTTACTGGACAACAGGGGCCACGCCTGAAAGATTATGACTGTTGCACGATTACAATAAACTTTCAATTCACCTGTTGGATAAAGTGGCTCTGTTACTTCAGAATTAATTTTTCATAATCCATCATTAATTTTTGTTAGCTTGCAATCCCCAAACCTAAACAAAATGTTGAGTTACACTGTTACCATGACATATCATTTGTCACACAGTTCTTTTGTGTTCTCTAATTTAAAGGCAAGGTTGATCCCAGCTGATTATTATTAAGCACTTGCTGACACTGGCAATTTCAGTGGGATTTGTATGTAATGTAAGGCTCCATATGGACTTGACAGCTGCTAAGCAATAAGCTGTATTCAGAAGAAACTGACCTTTACATTATGTCTCCTTAACTCAGGCTTCAAAATTTAAGAACAAAAAAAAATGATCATGGAGGCAGACAGAATAAGAACAGTAATGTTCTGTCTACTCTGTCCAATACACTAGATGTATTTGTAAAATCATTTACTTCTGTAGGGAACAGAAACATCACTTCCTCCAAAGTAGATTTCTGAGAACTGTTAAAATAATTTCACATTTTTTTACCTGAGTCCATAGTCATTGCTTTACACCCTTAAGGAAGTAGATTCAGATGCATACTATTGTGGTGTGAGATCCTGTCACTGCAACACAAAAATTGCATTGTCAGCCTGTATGTGCTGGTTTATGATTTACTGGATGTGTGTGTATGCAGTGATAACAAATGTTACAATAAGTTGTATTTAATTTAATGTTTTCTCCCATTGGATTTCCTTCTGTAAATTACAGACAATCTTTTCCTTTAACAATGAGTATTGGAAAACATTGAGATTTTGACATTGTTTTATTGTAGCTTTTCATAGTCAGTTGGTAGAATTTGTGATGAGAAGACGGTTTCCTGAATATGGTATATTTCTCTTTTTGTAAAACACTGGCTACTAGAACACAGTAAATCTTGTATAGTGGAAGAAAATGGGACGTTTACTATCATTATTAATACACTTTCGAAGTCCAGAAAGAACAGATAATGCACTGAATGATTTTCTACCAAAGAAACAGATGCACTTAGCTGTTATATCATTGTAGATAATAGTGACTCATATGCAAAAATCAATTTTTTGCTCAGCAAAAATGTGTTTTCCATTGTTTATCTTTACAATAGTTTCCTCTTTTAAATATTGCAAGCATTGTTTATTGGTATTCTGCAACTTTCATAGGATGAGCTCCATCTATTGAGAAACAATTTGTGTAGTCAGTGAACAACGAAAAGTTGTCTTCTTATTAATAGCACAGGGCTGTTGCATTCACTTAGAGTGTTTGGTGCTTAGTTCCACCTGCAGTACTATCTCAGCCAGCAGGATAGCTATGATAGAGAATTTTCAAGACAGAGCGGGAATCCGTAGTGCCGCTAGTTGAGATTAACAGTGGTGGTTTATCTCCTTCTTTAGTGTTGTGAATGCTTTGTTGGGATAACAGCATTTGTTTATGTTTATATAACTAAAATAAACAAATCACAGAAAGCTGGTCTTACATATTAGAATATGTTTTGGTCTGATACCTAATGGTATTTTGCCAAGGAACTCCACAGAGACAGTTTAATTAGTCAAATAACTACCTGAAAGAAGGTTGTAGCAAGGTGGGGATTGTCGTCTTCTCCCAGGTAACTAGCAACAGGACGAGAGGACATAGCCTCAAGCTGTGCCATGAGGGGTTCAAGCTGGGCATCAGGAAGAATTTTTTCACTGAAAGAGAAGTCAAGCATTAGAACAGGCTGCCCAGGGATGTGATGGAGTCACCATTCCTGGACATGTTCAAGAAAAAACTGGATATGGCATTCAGTGCTGTGGTCTAGTTGAGAAGGTAATAATCTTTCAGAGGTTGTACTCAATGATCTTGGAGTCTTTTCCAACCTTAATGATTGTCTGATTCTATTCTGTAATAAATATCAGTTTTATTTTGCCTCACTGAAAACAGTAATACATGTATGAAGAGAAAAGTACACCTTATAGCACGAAAAATTATTCAAGGGTAGACTATAAAGGTCATTATAGGTAAAACTGAATGTTGTGGAGGCTTTTTAGAAAGATGAATTTGCAATATTTTTAGGGACTTACAGAGAAAAATTGAGGAATCAATGAGAATTTCACTCCTTCTTCATTTCTAAAAAAAATGTTGACAGTGCTTTAAAAATATGTGGAAAATTTAAGGTAGAACCAGTGTCTCATACAAGATTCAGTTTGGTATTTAGGAACTACTGTATTTCACACACTGTGTAAAACAAAACAACAGGATGCTGTAATCACAAAAATATTTAAAACTAAGCAAGTTATTTCATTACTCAGGTATTCTTCTGCTCCTGATACTTATTCCCTCCTACCTGAAATTGAGTGTAATCCTCTGTTTTCACAAAATGATTTCCATGATAACTGGTTATGATATCATGGTCAAAGGATTTTAATTGTAGGTGGGGAATAAACAGATTAGGTTTAAGACTGGAGGCAAAGAAGTAAAAACCAAAATGATTCATTTTTAAAAGCTAGGTTGTCTAAAGCTTTTGTAAAGGAGACTCTCCTTCAAAGATATTTTCAAATAATGCTTATTTTTCTCCTTAAGGATACTTTAATTACATGCTTATACAGATTATTTGATCCCATTGGAATCAGGTTTTACGTTATTTCATGTGGTCATAAGAATATTACCCTGATGTTGTACAGGAAATATCTTTATTCTTGAAAGGAGTTTGGCAAGAGCCTTAATTGTATTTCTAGCTACTCTTGAACAGTTGGGTCACTTTCCTTTGAAAGTTATCTAGAAATGTTTCAACTGCAATTTTAATTGTTTTTAGTACCAGGATGCAACTTGGTATTAGAGTTTCTAAAGTGGTTCTAGCCATGCAAAATATGTGGAGTTTTCCCCCATATTGTTGAAAGTGGTAGCCTTTACAGTGTGATGGGAAAGTCTCTCTCTTAATTAAAAAACATAATTCCAGTTGGCAAGTTGCCACAATCATGTATTAATGGTCATGCATCTAACATTCATGTTTTGATAATGCAGTATGTAAATCTCATTCTCTTAGCAAACGTCCTGAATAATACTATATCACTCTACTATGAATTCATCAACTGTGGTATGAAATTCTCATCACAACTGCTGACATTGGTAAAAGAGGGTCAAATTGTTAATTTTTATGCATAGCTGAGTACTTACCCCAGTTACGTTAAGTGCATTTGCATTGCTATCCTCTCAAATTTTCCTTTTTCTTGTTTTTTCTCTACCTGGTCTTAAGTTTGTGAGCAATGGTCCTCAATGATTTAATTTGTAGTGAATCACACACCTGCAGTGGTGAGAAATTCTTTACATAACATGCTTCCTTCTTCTTCTGGGCTTGTGAAATCTATGAAGTAACTCACAATCCCCACATTCCACAAAAAAATTAACACTGCTGGCTCCTAATTTGCTTGCTTAGTGACCCTTATTAGAGCAGTGTTACAGAGCAGGCAGACATGTGCCAGCTTACACCAGGAGGGATAAAATTTTTGTCACACTGATTCCTTCCTCGGTACTGAACCAAAATACACTCCTGGAAGACTTACAATTCCAACAGGGAACATTTCCCTTGTATTTAAGTAATGTAAAAGAAAATTGCACGGTGAGTAGCTACAGAGTTTACTGGAGTGGAGTTGCTTGAAATTCTTCTGGTTACCATGACTATTAGTCAATGAACTATTTTATGGATGATGCATTGTACTAGTAAATATTGCTCAAGTCTTTTCCCACTAACAGATCAGACTTTTTTCAGTAGTCAACCATTCAGAACACAATAGTGGAAAGATTTGTCAAAGCTTGGGAGGGAAATAACAGTATTACAGATATCTTTATTTCTTTTGCGCAAAGCACTCATACTGCACAGTTCTACTGTGAAGAAATCCAGTTCTTTGTTAATGACAGCTTTATTGAAGGCAAGCTTTCAGAATGAGAATACTTGAAATCCTGTTAAAGTGCCATCCATTAAACCATTAAAGCACTCATTAAAACTGTTAGTACGGACTTGTTATTCATTAGTTATTGGTCTTTCACACTTCTAAAATGCATCTGCCAATACCACTCAACTCTTTGTTGCTGTGTGGCTATTAAGTCTGAGGAAATACAGATTAACTTTCTTTTGATAAAATGGTGCTTTGTGGGAGGATAGTAAGGCCACAAAGTGGTTTGGATTGGTGAGAAAAACAGGAAATACTGAAGTTCAATCCATTAGCCTGGTTTTGATAATTTATGTTAAATATGTCTGCATGTAGACCTAAATGGTAATCACTGAATTACACCATCTGGCCGTATGTTTGGGTTTTTTCTTGTTATCAATCAGTAGTTCTACATTGCTTACATATTAAGGAGAGAAAAGTAGAAGAATAATACTGACTAGTTCAAGCTAAGCCTTAAATGTAAAGTATTCTTAATAGTCTATAAATGTAGAACTGAAGCTGTTTCTCAAAATGGGTAGGAATCTTAGACCGTTCTTCACATACACAAAACTGCACCTTAAACTTACTGTTTTCAATTAGCTGTATTTACAAATGGATTTATTTTATATTTGTGTACATCATGCTTTATTTTTTAGAAGGTAAAGCTGGAGTCCTGCAGTCCGGGCTCAAAACTAGCAGCATGTTAGCCAGTGTTATGGGTTCACCTAGGTGGGCCTAGATTTGGGCTCTGAAGTTTGGATTAGGCCGAAGCTGTCAGCTGACTTGAGCTGGGCTGGGCTAACAGCTGACCTCTTCTAGCCAGTAATTTTGTATTCCATACCACATTATGACATCATCTCCAGGGAAGTAGGAACCAGTGTGGGAGTGGTTAAGGCAGTTGCTTATCTCAAACTAAAACAGCCAGCCAATGTATTCTACAGTTTTCTAGTTTTCACATCAAATGTGAAGAGAAGGTGCATGTAACATCTGATATTGGGAAGTAATTTCCAGAATATTTTGGGAGTGTAGGTAAAATCCTAAAAGAGTAGATAAATAGTCTTCTTCAGTTATTTAATCTAGAACAATACAGAGCAGTGTGCCTCATTCTGGAGCAGTGCACTGTGGTTTAGGTATCATTTTTTCCTATAAGCCTCTCAAAAAATACTGACTAGTTCACAGATATTATGGATGTACATAATTCCTAGTCAAATAATTGTTTTTGTTTTAAAAGTTATTCAGAGGATAATGCACTAATATATAGTTAGGATCTTGAGTTTATTTTTAAATTACTATGTTCTAAATCATTACTGGAATTCTGAGCTAAATCCATTCTAATTGCTTTCCAAAATTCTGAAAACTTGGTCTACAACTATTCTGCACAAGTTATCTTTTTCACTTCCATTAACTCAAAAAGGAAAAGAGAGTAATTGTGCTGAGAGAAGTCATTATGTAAATTATATTGCTTTTCAAGTTATATGATGTCAGTGAATTGCTGGTCAGCTGATGAAGAGGTATATTATTTCTTAAATATACTGTACATGTGTATAATGCTTCTTTTCCCAGCACCGATTGAAATGTAGTCCAGATTCTTTCTCTACACCTTAGATGGGCTAAATAACACTTAGCAGTAAAGATAAAAATACTCAGGTTCTTAAATTAGGCAGTGTTTACCTTCTTCAAAATTCTACCAGCCATCTTTCTCAGAGCATGGGAAAACATGACTGTGGGGAAACTAAATTTTAAATAAATGGAATAAAACCTTTACAGATTAAAATTTTACTACTTGCTTTGCTGATAAATAGGAATTTTTCTTTGTGGTCAGAAAACATAAGACCTCTCTATGAGGCAGCCAGACAAAATGATTTTTTTAAAAGGTCTCAATAAGGAAGCAAAATCATTCTTTGAATGTTACATACATAAATTGTATAAAATATATAAAGATGCATGAGAATGAAACAGTTTTCTGTCTGGCCAAATACTAATTGTTAATCTAAGGGACAAGTCCTAGTAGATCACATTAATTAATTTCACACATGGTCGTTGTCAGGTAATACCTACTCTAATAGTTTACAGGTCATATTTCATTTCCATTAACATGAAATGGACTTGCAGCTGTTGTAACCCTGGAAAGAGTCAGTAAAAGTGATGGTTTGATGCATTATGGATCTTCTGATTTGTGCCATGTTGCTGGCCATATTTCTTATGGATAATGAACATTGTGTTGGTGAATTGCCCCCTGTAGACTTATCTGTGCCAGCAGCATATCGAGCTGTCAGTTCTTCCCAGGATTAAGCAAAGGTGTAAACCTAAAGCCATTATGCCATATACATGTAGACAAAAGAATGTTAAGGTTTCTATTTTTACATAAAGGGAAAGTAAAACAACAGGCAATTATTCATGACTTCTTAGTATGAGATGACTTTTCATACAGCCTCTGCAATGGTGTGCATAAGCAGTTATCTATTTTGTGTTTACTTACCTGCATCAGCCATACATATATCATCAACCATATATAGCTCAAGCATAGAGGTAAAAGTAGTAGAGCCTGGAGAGTCTCCCTAATGGTAAACGATGAAGGAGTGTGGGCCATACTTCCTTAACTCCATCCTGTAACGTGAAGGAAAAAGCAAATAAATAGTGAATCTAAAAACACAGAATTATGTTTACAAGTAAGAGATCATTCATTAAAATTCCAAATATGCCTGAATTGATTACTTACTTATGACTCAAGAAAATAAAAAACAAGTTTCATGTTGTCTATGGATGATACGCAGTTGGTTTCCTGAGCAACACTGGTATCATGTGTTGGCCTGGCATCAAAATGAAAGAAAAGAAACCTTATTTTTCTTCTGCAAAACTTATTCAGGAATGTCTGTTGTTTATTTAGTAAACAGGAGACTGAAATTTTTGAACATATTCACTAAATAATGAGGAAAGGCAAAAATATTTATTCCTCTTCATACCAGTATTTCTGAGATTTCTGACATTTTTTCATTCTCTGTTATACTAGAACCCCTCATTTGTAAGGATGAGTGAAAAAGTAAAAAAGGTGGATAGCTTACTTTTCTGAAGAGAAGGCCTTGGATTTTAAATGTTTATGGTTTAAATTCCTCATGGAAATTTCAGGTACATAAATACAAAATGCTTTACGTAATAGGATATAATATGTTACAACATCTCCCGAAATAATAATTTTCTTTCAAAACCAAATAGTTTGCAGAATAAACTATGGGAGTTTAGTTTGTAATCATTATAAATAAAACAATTATGTAGTCCTTAGCTGAAAGTTTCCTTTCCTTTTCTTCTTTTTCTCTTTCGAAGTCTATTGATCCTGGTCAGCAGTTCACATGGGAACACTCTAACCTGGAAGTAAACAAACCAAAGAATAGATATGCGAATGTAATTGCGTACGACCATTCTCGTGTTCTACTCTCAGCAATAGAAGGTAAGGAGACCTTTAAAATTAAACTAATTAAATCCTAAAATCTAGTATAATTTTACTAGTCAATAAGCTTACATAGTAATATACAGAATTGCTAATTAAAATCCTTCCAGTAAAAACCTATAATGACAATCTTTTCTGATGTTTATTGTCAGTAATATGTTATGAGCTTACACTGAAATATGCAGGGTTTCTTTTGTAACACTGAATGCATCAGGTTCCTTTACAATCTGAATGTTAAATAAGAGTGTTTAAATGAATTGTTGGAACCTGAGTATGTTATTGGCTAAAGATTGGCAATGAGGTATAGTGAGAGTTTTCCTTCTATCTTTCTTTGTCAAAAAGCTTTCTAAAAACTAGAACAGAACAGTTTAGAGTTTTAACTGAAACAAACTCTTAGAGGTGGTAAGCCCTTGATATTTCTCTCCTTTACCAAGAAAGAGCTAAAGCAGCAGGAGACACTGGTTTTCATCAGAAGATTTCTTTTAGTTGCCAATTCTGCCTTACCGTTAATCTGTTTCCTGGGTTGGTGACAGATTTTCACTTTATTCTGTGTTGTTGACAGTCAGGTATTAATGTTGGCCAAAATATAATAAATTACATATTCGAGTGAAACAATGTAAATGAAAATAAAATTTACCTTTAGTGAACTCTGACAGGACTTGCATACGAAACATATGAAGCAGGGAACTGTAATCAAGGTCATAATTATTTCAGTAATAATACACTTCAAGTTAAACTGCAACGTGTTCTAATTTACAGTTCTGAACAGCTTCTTATCTTTGGCTGCTGCAGACCTGAAGACAGTGGATCTATAGGTGCAATCCATTTTAATGTTAGCTGCTTGGTGAAGAAAAAGTCAACCCCACTGACTGCAGTTTAGATCTTCCTTCATTTATTGCGTCTGCATAATACAGACTTTGATAGCACAGATAAGAGCTTCTCAAATGTATTAGCAAATTTAAATTATTGCCTTGAAGAATTTCTCTATGGTTATCTGCTTATGTTAGTTCCATCTCTGAGACTCATAGTGGTTCTAACACGATTTTTCTGCAATATCACTTAAAATTTTTCCTATTGCCTTGTGAAAGAATGTAGCTGTATAGAAAGTTGCCATTACCTGTTAAAACTACCTGTCTCAACACTGAAAAGAGAGTATTTTAATTAGCAGTATATGTGACATAATTCAACAAATATATCCTTTTCTGTCTCACTGGTCCAGACAAGAGGACTAAGTGCATGGTCCGTATACTCCAGTAACAGCAACTGGACAGTCTTTCGGAAGTGTTAAGCAAAGCTCTTTGGAACAAGATGCTTAACTCAGAAATATGTCTAACTGACAGAAACAAGACTTGAGCTTTCCAAAGGATTTTGTTTGGAAAAAGAGTTGTGTAAAAGAGGGACAGAAGGGGAGGGAAAAAAAAACCTAAATGCAAAGAAATTTATTTGTTAATTTATAGATCAGACATATGGGCTTAAAAAGTTCTACCACTTTCCCCTTTCTGTAAATGATCCCTGAAATTTGGTTCCCTTAAAGAAAATGAACATATTCAGTGAGTGGGAAGCAAACAAAAGGCAAAACAGAAAATGTTAGTCAAAGTAATTGAAAGAATCAAATTCCACAGTAGATTATACTATGGTTTTAGATAAGAGATAGTGAAAACTTGGGAAAAATGCATTGCATCACCCTAATGGAAAGGAGTATTTTAAGGAGCAGGGACAAAATATCATTAAACTGTAATGTTTGAGTCCCTATTTTAAGTAAAAAATGCCATTTGGTGATTTCCATGGTTATGAGAATGTTCTCAGTCTTTACACTGTGGTGAAAAAAGCAACATAAATCAAGTATTAAGTGCCTTTTTATGCAATGATAATTGGTCTTGAAAAGAAAAATAATTTACTATATAATTATCCTCCTAAAATTTTTTGCTCCTGGGATTTTACATGATTGTGTTGCTGAAATTTTGTGTATGTACTTTCATAAGTTTAATACATTGGTCTGAGCATTTAGTAATAGCTAATTCTCTTTCAGTTTTTAAGTAAATATTCCTGATATGAAAATACACAGTCTGCCCAGCACTTTATTTAGTTGACAGCTATGTTTGTTTTCAGGCTACCGGGGAAATGAATATTTGGAATAATATTTAAAAATATATTCTCCTTTACCTATGTTACTATACAGCTTAATAAGGACCTAAATTGTGACTACATTATATTTTGTTAAAATTATATGGAGAATATTTGGTTATACTTTACATATGGGTCACATCTGCATTTCTTTGGTGGCCAAATTGCATAATTCTTGTCGTTCTAAGATAAAGGCTGCATTCTACACCTAGACACTTGGACCCTGTTCAAGGGCAAATATATGTGAACAAGAAATTAAGCATCTACCAATCTTAGACTCATGGTCATTTTGCCTCTTGATGGTATTACACAAACATGGGATGCTATGATTGCTACTTTAGAATGGGACACAAGGGTAGTTTTATGCAGTTGCCCAACTCTGTAGCCAATACAAAACGATTCCTAGAAAGTCTTAAGAAGCAATTAGCAGAGATGTGAAATTATTACTTTCCAACTATTGATCATATCAAGTTGTTAAAAATTGCATTAGCTCTGAAACATAAGGCTTAGTAACACTTTCAAAGGGTTGATTTTGGTACCTTTCATAACTACTGTTACACATGTTCAAACCTAATTTTGAATCCCCGCTAAGTTCTTGACCTTTGTAATTACTTATAGCGTGGAGTTCTACAACATAATTGCTCACTTTTCAGGAATAGTTTTCTACCAATGCTTAAATTTTTTTACATTAGGCGTCCCTTTGGAGGGAAAACTCAGGTTTGATAGGGTAAATTGATTTTCCTTCTGAAGGAAAATAGTATTTTGCAAAATTTTGTTCCCATGTTCTTGAACTCCGATTGCTCAGATTGTTTGAGATGGAAACTTGGAATTTTAAGTATAATGACAGAATATTACAATGTAATGAAGTTTACTATGTGCATCTGAATGTGTTTAAGGGAGAATTTACTGATTAAAAGAGAAAAAGATCAAGTTAAAACAGCTAGGTTTGTGACCTTAAACCTCTAAGAAGTAAATGAAAATGGGGGAAAAATATGGTTAAATATTCTGCATTTTCAAAAGTCTTGCCAATTGTTTTATGAGATATTCAATACTAAAAGTCTGCTACATGTGGTATGTATTTGCATAATTCTAGTTATTAAAAATATATTTATTTCAGCAGTGTAATTTTTGTTTGATGGAAGATCTAGTGACTTTAATATGCTGCTGACACTAGAAGTCTCTGATTTTAATACAAATGATCAAGAAAGAAAAGGCAAGAAGCTCCTAATACTCTTATTTGTCTGATGGCCAAGTGCCAGTTAATCAGCTTTGACTATGCAAGCCATCATCTTTGAATTTAGAAATTATTTTGATCAATTTAAATTCTTAAATATGTACTGAAGGATCGTGAACTATACAAATTATTTGTGCTCTTACGTTGCATTTTTGTTGCCTTCTGCTAACAATATATCCACTTAGAGTAATTCTATGTCCTTTCACTGTACAAGCCTGAAGTACCTTAAAAACATGAATAGTATTTCAGTGTTGAATAACAGGATACAGAAAGATCAGTGAAGTAGATTTCATGGTGTAAATGTCTCTGGGAAGTAGATGCAAAATTCAAGACTTCATGGTGACTGTTTCAACAATGTCAAGACAAGTTATAGGGATATGAGTCTGCTGATACTTTTACAATTGTACCTTAACAACAAAAGTGCTACCATTCCTGATACCCTTGAAATCAGCTCAGAACAATTCTTCCTGTATAATTAGCCATACTTACCAGTGGGGAAAGATTCAGGAAAACTTCCAGTGGCTTTGTTCTTGAATGGATAATGCAGATTTGGTTTACTGCGCACACTCATATTGAAAGTGGGTAATACCAAACCATTTTGATATCAAGAAACCCTTTTTTTTGTATTAGTAGAGGCATAGTAGAGGCACTCAACAGTCCTTTCAGTGCATCATTTAGAGTATAATTTAATATTTCTATTCAAAACAAGATTCCTTTGAATGTAAACTTCTGTGTTACTCAGTCTTAAAGAGTTGAAAACCCACAAAATCCAGCTTCAAACAGTTGTAAAGTAATCACAGTATGATGATGTCATGTTAGATTTCAATTTACAGCATTGTGCAACCTACTGCTGTCTTGATGCATTGTGCATATCATCGTGGTACAATGCTGCTATCTGTGTCTCTGAAGAACTGCACAGAACAATCTGTTTATTTTCATTCTGTACTTCGTAATACTAGACCACTTTTAAAACAAAACAAAACAAATCCAAGCTTCCCTTCTTTTTCCTAACAGAGCTCCTCCTGCTATTTTATACTGTGTATCTTTCATCTTTTCCCTTTTCACCAGACTCTCCTAGTCCTAATAGTCCATTCACAATTCAGCTATCTATACGTTTTCTTTTTCTAATGTTTCTCTTTCCTTCTTATACTCCTTCGTTAGGATGATATGGAGTGAATTTTCCTCAGTCTTTGTAAAAATCTTTCATTTTATAAATGCTCATTACTACAGTACCTTAACTGGTCTTGCACTGCTTCAAATTTCAGTGAGTTCTTAGAGTACAGATTTGTGCTTAGACCATTTCAGTTTGACAGTTTCTGTAACTATGTAGATTTTATGTAACAAAAACACCCACAGAAATAGTTGTTACTGGCACTTAGTAGCTGCCTTAGTTCATTGACCAACTTGATCAAGTTGACCAAGTTGATGTTATTTTTTTGTATTTCAGCATAGCTTTTGATACCTTCTCTCATGGTATCCTTCTGGACAAAACGTCCAGCGTATGGACAGATAAACACATCATGCAATGTCTGAGCAACTGGCTCAGAGATTGGGTGCAAGGTAATGTGGTGACATCAAGCTGGTGACCTGTCACTATTGGGGTTCCGCTGGGCTCTGTCTTCAGCCCAATTCTTTTCAACATCTTCATTAACGATTTGGAGACAGGACTCCCTGGAAGGCAGAGAGGCCCTATAAAGAGACCTTGATAAATTAGAGGACTGAGCAATCACCAACTGTATGAAGCTTAACAAGAGGAAGTTCTAGATTCTGCACCTGGGATGGGGCAATCCTAGATGCACATACCAACTAAGTAACAAGATGCTGTAGAATAGCATGATGGAAAGGGACCTGGGGGTCCTGGTTTATGGCAAGTTGAATTTGAGTCAACAGTGCCCTGGAAGCTAGGAACGTCAACCATTGACCCTAGGAGGCATCAAGCACAGTATCACCAGCCAGTCAAAGTTTTCACAACCCACCAGAAGGGGACATGTTTTTCATTGTAAATTCTCATGAGGTTCAATAAAGACACTGGACCACGTGTCTGAGAACTCTTAAGCTTTTCTTGTACATTTGCCTTAGCTCCAGCAACCAGCCCACTATTTAGCCTCAAAAGTTATTGGCTTACAAGCCATTACATTCTTACAATGCGCTTCCACAAGAGCAGTGGCTGAGAAACCCTAAATTTTGTACAGTACACTTAAAAAAGTTCTCAGCTCCTCAAATAAACTGCTCAAAGGTGCTGGCTCATAACCCACTACACCACTTTTCAAAGGTGCTGGCTAAAAAGCCACTACACAGCAATACTCAAAAGGTGCTGGTTAACAAGCCACAACACACCTCCACAGTCTCCCCACTCCCACAATAAAGTTCTGTATGCAGTATGGGGTAGAATATGGTAGCTGTGTCTTGACCAAGCAAAACAACAGGGAGAGAGAACAAAGAATATCACCAGTCCTTATATCCCACATTGGCCCCACCACATGTGTGGTCCATGTCTGGGATTGTGAACAAAGAAGGCAACAGAAAAAGATGAAAAGGAGAGGAAAGTGAGGGGTCTGCTTCCTTTTATAGTTAACCTGATGCATGCCTCATGTAAACCAGGTGTTTCACACTGTTTTGTTCACAGGTGCACACCCAACTCTTTGAACTCTTCCTGAAGAAATGGGTCAGGAGGGTGGTGGCACTGAAAATGAGTCTCAAGGCAGAGCAGGCATTTGGCTCAGGACAGTGCTGCCCCACCTCTGCAGGACTCACTGTTCTGATCACATCTTTGCTGTCTTAACAGTCAGAATGTGTGAGATGAATTATGTTTAGGCCTGGTGCTCCACAGAGGGAGGTAATTGTCCCACTCTGCTCTCTGCTGGTGTGGCCTCACCTTACGTGCAGTGTTGGGTGCTAAAATATAAGATAGTAAGCTACTAGGCAGCATCCAGAGGAGGGAACCAAAGCAGGTGAAGAGTCTAGAAGGCAAGCTGTATGAGAAGCAGCTGAGATCAACTGACCTGTTCAGCCTTTAACGCTTTGATTGTTTTGTTGTTTTTTGCTTCAATTTCTACATGTATTTTGTGTAAGCTTAGTGTTTGATTCCACTACTCAGCAATGAACTACTGACTAACACTAAGTAAATTTCAATATAATTTCAATATAATTAGAGAGTTTCTAAGATTATGGGTTACTGCAGCTGTAGACTAGCATATAATTTTGCCTTCATACCCAATAAAGTTCCAAATATGTTCTAATTTTATAGGTTCAAATCATATTTAAACTTAAATTTTAATTTTATTTTACTTTTTGTACATGTTTAAAAGAAAAATGTGATAAAATATTTCAGCAATGGAAGGATCTCATAACTTCAGGGGCTAAGAGAGACTGAAGATGGCACTCCTCAGGCAAGATGCATGAATGGACAGAGAAGACTGGCTGAGTCTGATTCAAGCTGATTGAAACTCTCTTTTGGGAGAAAAAGAAAACAAAATAAAAATACTTTTAAACCTGCATAGTCTATAGTTGAAAAGCATGGAGAAGAGGAGACTGAAGGGAGACCTTACAGCAGTCTACAACTTCCTCACAAGGAGGGGAGGGGCAGACACTGATCTATTCTCCTGTGGTGACCAGTGACTGGATCTGAGGGAGTGACCAGAAGTTGTGTCAGGCCACAGGGGAAGCTTAGGCTGGATATAAGAAAAAGGTTCTTAACCCAAAGGTTGGTTGGGCACTGGAACAGGCTCCCCAGGGAAGTGGTCCCAGCATCAGGTGTATCTGAATTCAAGAAGCTGTTGGACAGTGCTCTGAGGTACATGGCATGACTCTCGGGAATGGTCTTGTGCAGGGTCAGAAGTTGAACTTGATGATCCTGATGGGTCCCTTCCAACTCAGAATGTTCTATAATTCTGTGATTTTTGCTCTGACATTGTTCAAAACACCAGTCATTTATTTAAACCAACAGTACAACTTCATCAAGCATTTTAAGTACGTTGTTGTATTTTTCCAACGTTTTCACAAGCATGACAGAATTTAATCCTATTACTTCACACTATTTATGACTAAGAGCACATGTCTTAAAGAAAGGGAAGTTTATAGTTTAATTTGGTTTAAATAAAAAGGTGGTTCAGTACTGAACCTTTGTAAAGGTTTGAAATATTTTCATTATCTTATTTTAGTTTGTGAATAAAATATGAAGTCTAATTAAAGTTATTTAAGATTATAACTCTCTTCAGGAAATCAAGTGAATCATTCCTGAGGTCTACATTAATAGCCTAGCCTTGTGGATCTGAGCCTATGTTACAATACGATCATCTCAGCTCCTGAGTTCTCAGCATAAATCCAGAGCAATACAATTTAAGGTTTTTTAAATATTTTGCATGTTAATTGTGGCATTGACTAATTTTTTTCATTGATCTTTCATTCTTACTCTGTAAAATCTGAATTGCTTTTTTCTCTTGAGATATTTGAAAATGGGATGTCTTTTATGCTCAGCTGCTCATCTGATTCTTCCCCTATCATGCTTGATTCCTGTCTGGCTAAAGAGATTTCAGACTCTGGCCATTCATCACTGTAGTTGAAAAGGCTACTAGAAAATAGTTATGGTAGAATTATGGTTCAGAAGCTTGGTTTTTAACTGACTTGTGCAGAAACTGTGTAACTGCTTTCTGCAAACTTGTAAAAGTCAGGGTATACTGTATGGATTACCCTAAATTTACACTTCAGGTATGCCATCCTAAATCTACAATAAACTCCACTGATGCCAGTTACTTAGGCAAGGTTTGTATCAGTATTACTGAAGACAGAATTTGGTTGCTTTGTTTCCTTCTTAACCCATGCTTTTACAGAACAACTGACCTCTCTTAACTATGAAACCCAGATTTAAGTAATGATGGCAATTGCTGCTGTGCTTGTGGGTATGTTGCCTTCAAGCTATGGCAGCTAACAAAGGTCTGCAGGATTTCATTGTACTGCAGTCAAACTGGTTGTCATTTGATTGTTTTTTGCACTATTAGACTTGACAGAGAATTGTTCAGTTTTCTCAGCTCAGAAGAAGGTTGTGGCCAGAGAAGTCATTGCAGAAAGTGGCATTTTAATATTTAAATTTATTTTTCTTTCATCATTTTTTATGCTTGGTCGGTGTAGATATTTATAGATATTCAGGATTTATATTTCTTAAACTGCACATGTCATTAGTCCTCTTACAAGAAGGCACCTTCCCTAAAGGGCTTTCAGTTTATGTGTAGTGGGGACATAGCTGATGAAGCAAAAACTCATGTGGCAAAGTGCAAGATAGAAAGTGAGAGTGGGGAAATGATATTACAGAATAGGAAAAGATTCTAGAACAGGATGTAAAACTGAGGTCATGCATGAAAACAGTGATGAAAAGAGACTGAGAAATGTGTATGATACTTGAAGGGATTATGAAAATGGAGAATAAAGAAAATACCTAGTGGATACTGTATGTGAAAGAAACAATGGAGCTGAGCATTGTGAATCCTATTCTTCTCTTAATCTCAGCAAAGACAGAACCTTGTTGAGTACTTTATTCTGTTAGCGATAAACCCTTCATGAAAATCTTTTCTCATTTCAAGTGTTGGAGTAGCACCTAGGGTTTTTTTCCAAAACTGCATTAGTTAAGTCATTAACAGTTGCTCAGGGCATGTGGTAAATGGACTTCCATTTCTATGTCCCAGTATATCCTCTTCATGAACCATGAGGCTGAATTGTCTTGTAAAATAATTTTTTCTGGCTAAAGGACATACAGAATTTTTTCTGTCCACTCTGTAAAAGTCAAGTGGAAAAACAGAGTGAAAATTTCCACTTCAATTTAGATACGAAGAAATCCCCTTTGCAATTATCAGTAATTCATAATCTTAATACTTTCTTACTTGAATGTGTGATTAAGGAAGGTGTAATCTGTAAGCTTTTCTTCATTCTAACTCAAAGATTTAGTATTTATGTAATTTTGAAGTTACTTATTTTGATATAATTTATCAATAAATTTAATACAAGTTAGTAAAAAATGGCTATTTACAATTTTAGACATTCTGGATTTTTTACTTCAGCTATTAGGATTGGCTGATAGGATTTGTAAAGATCATTCTTTACTGAACAGTTTGCAATACTTCTCATGCTTAATTTTCATGCTGAGTTTGTGCAGTATCAGTTCCAGAGGACAGTTTTCCCAGAAGACAATTTAACCATTCTACAAAGTGTTGTTTTTCATTTTTTCCTCAAGCTTTTATTTGTAACATGCGCTTCAAAGTATGATACCAGGCTTCATAATACAAACCTAATTTATGCAGGAAAGATTTCTTACCAGTTTTCTCAGTTCCTTTGGTAATAATACCTAGTCTATGTAGATTTCTCCTGTTTGCTTCATTTTTCTTTCTCATCTGTTTTGCAAAAAACATGTTTTATTATATTGATAAAGGAAGAAAATGCAGCATTGTGCCTAGCAGTTGTATTTTCTAAGTCATTAATTTCAATATCCACAATAAGAAGTGTCCTCTAAAACAACTTTTAAGTCTACAAGAATGGTGTTTTTTTACTCCAGTTTCTGCCTTTCATGGAGGGGAATCAAGCTTTTCAGCTCTAGACTGTGCAGGTTTAAAAGTATTTTTATTTTGTTTTCTTTTTCTCCCAAAAGAGAGTTTCAATCAGCTTGAATCAGACTCAGCCAGTCTTCTGTTTTCATTCATGCATCCTGCCTGAGGAGTGCCATCTTCAGTCTCTCTTAGCCCCTGAAGTTATGAGATCCTTCCATTGCTGAAATATTTTGTCACATTTTTCTTTTAAACATGTACAAAAAGTGAAATAAAATTAAAATTTAAGTTTAAATATGATTTGAACCTATAAAATTAGAACATATTTGGAACTTTATTAGGTATGAAGGCAAAATTATGTGCTAGTCTACAGCTGCAGTAACCCATAATCTGAGAAACTCTCAAATTATATTGAAATTTACTTAGTGTTACATTTAGTCAGTGAGTTTGTTCATTGCTGAGTAGTGGAATCAAACACTAAGCTTACACAAAGTACAGGTAGAAATTGAAGCAAAAAAACAACAAAACAATCAAAGTGTTAAAGAGATACCTCTACTTCTCATTAAAATGCAAATTATTTTCCCAACTATATCTACCATTGTCACTGCTTGTCAGGAAAGACAGGAGTGTGTGCAGCTCGAATAATTCCTGGTTTGGAATCACCAGCAGGAGCTAATGCATCAGAATGAATACATTTGAAGATTCAGTTTCTGACAAAAAGCTTGGAAAACATTTATTTAAACATCTTGGATAATTTATTCTTTTTCATAGCCAAAGAAAGTCAACTTTGTTGCTTTGTGGAGTTAAAACACTCATAGCTTTAGAGGAAGTCAGGAAGCTGGTATCACCATCTTGAGTCTCTTTGGAAAACCTGCCTCATATCTTGGGCTTGTTGACTTGTGCATAGCAGATTGCTCTGTAAATGTAAATCATTCATTTCTGCTCTAAGAAGTTCTGTCAATTACTTTAACAAACTTTTTTGTATTACTTTATTATAATGCACAGATCTGTATTTCATCTAACTCCTCTGGGTTCCAGAATTCTTACGAGTTCCAACACTGGATTGACACTGCTTTGCCATCCAACCAGCACTGAGATCTCACATGAGTATCTTTCTTGCTCCAATCATCAGTTAAAGAAACATCAGTAACTTAAAAACTGATGCCTACTATGCTTTATCTTCTTCCATGCATAGTCTGAGTTAAAAGCTGGATACTGCATTTCTGAATTCAGCAGTGGACTGAGAATTTTAAGTCCATATATATCTGTTTCCATTGGCATGGCTGCCTTATTAGTGCAGATTAGTAACATTATCTTCACTACAGCCAATACACCTTCTTGACCTTGGCAGGCAGCATGTTCAAGCTCTCAGTACAGGCATGGTACTGCATACCCTGAGTTAGTTAGGCTGCAGTTAGGAACTGGCCTGCTTCTTAGGGGATCTGGTAGACACAATCAAAATTCCTCTATAAGTCTTGTTCAAAATACTTGAGCCTTGAGCAACTGACATAGGTCCAGTGTAGATACAGGTCTTGGATTCTACCTTCTTTTCATACATTTAATTCTTACTCAGTTTTGAAGAGGTCTTTTTATGATGTATACACTATATAGCAGATTTCTGTGTTTCTTAAAGCTGACTTACATAATACATTTTGTTAAAATAAAGCTCATAATTATCTTCCCACTTAATGGGAAAAAAATTACTGTAACAGTGATATTAATAGTCTTGTCAACATTCATTTTTTTCTGTATGTGGAAAAAATGCAATGAGCTCAACAGGAGGACTTAAGGAGCCTGATGAGGGTGTCTGATGGTGAATCCTTCCTGTCTGTCCCAGGTAGACACTGTCATACTGGTGGGTGTCTGCAGGCAATTTCAGACCGGCTTTTACATGCTACTGTCTCAACCCCCAGGTCTCTCCACTTAGTAAAGATTTTCAGGCTTCTTTATATTTTTTGTTGGTCTTTTGTTTCAAAAGAACAGTTTTTCCCAGAGAGACCATGATGCTTCCCAGCACCACAAATGGCATACACTCACTTGAAGTACCCATGTGCTACTTGACATGCATCAAGCTAAGATTCACTGATCCAGCTGTGTCATGGGATTTTTTAGCCCTTGTACAGTAGGATGTCACAGATATGCTGCCTTGTGTTTTCACTCTTTTCTCTTTGCAGGCATACCAGGCAGCGACTATATCAATGCCAACTACATAGATGGATACAGGAAGCAGAATGCTTATATAGCAACGCAAGGGGCATTACCAGAAACCTTTGGTGACTTCTGGAGAATGATGTGGGAACAACGAGGTGCAACTGTTGTCATGATGACAAAACTAGAGGAAAGGTCCAGGGTAAGGAAAGCATGTGCAAGGGTATTAATATTGTGCCTGAGTTATCACTAATGCAAGATTTTTGTTCCTTCATGTGTGTTTGCGTACCTTCTTTATATGCATCAAAACTGATTTTTTTTTTAGGTTACCTCCAGTTAAAAGTATCTATATTATGAAAATCACTTATAGAGGAAGTCTTAGTTCACTGTGAAACTACCAAGTCATGCCACTTACTTAGTATTTTTTGTTATACTCTGGAAAAATTGAAATTTCTTCAACACTGGTATGGGTTTTTTTTCTGTTTTAATCATACTGGAAATACTAGGAGGTGACCAAAAATGTTACTTCATTTGTAGTAAAAAGAATATGATTTTATCATCCTTTTATGAGGAAGGTAATGTGTATCAACAGCATTCAATTTTCTGTTTTATATGGTAGAGATCTAGCATTGTTTAAGATCAGTGAGGATTTGTATTTTCTTAAGAAACATAAGAATTTTTTTTTTGCACATATGGGTTGCTAGGAAAACTACAACAGTATATGCAGTAATAGAATACAAAATTATCTGGGATATTTCAAATTAAATTCTGCAGAGCAAAGTAAAATTAGGAAAAAAAGCACTAAAACATAAGAATAGTGTTCTAGTAGTAGCACAAAGATACATTATTAGGAGTGTTACAGTAAAAGGTGTAATATTGATAAAGGAAAATATTTGGGAGTTTGTTTGTCTGTTTGTTTGATTGTTTTATGATAAGGAAAGTGATGTGGAAAGAGTAGTAGCAAACCACTGTGTGTTGTATGAAGATTTATTTCTGGATCCATATTTGGGGACATTCATCACTTCTAACAGTGAATGTTGCTGGAGAGAAGGGAGTGAAAGGGGAAAAAGAAAAAAGAGAGAAGCAGAAGAGAACGGTGGTGACAAAAAGAAAAGAGGAAAACCCTCTTAAGAAGCCAGTCAGGAAGAGAAAAGAGTATTCAGCCCTCAGAATGCTTTCCAGTAGAGCAGGGAGTTCCCCCATCCTACTTTTTTCCACAATAACTGTATTTTGTGTCAGGATGTAGTCACACTCCTCATGGGTTATTCCTGCTCATGTTGCTGTTACTGTTGCTGGGTACATTGACTAGGAAAAGTGCTACACAGCTGGTTCATTGCTGAGCTTTCTGCAAGCTCATTAACGAGTTATATAGTGTTAACCAGAAACTTCAACCAAATGTAGAAGTCAGAAAGGGGAAGAAAGAAGCAGTGGTTCTAACAGCATAGGTAAACAATTCCCTTGGGAATCTGCCATAACAGTACCAGGGTTTTCAAGTCCAGATGAATAAAGAACAAGAATGTCACATGTATGCTATAGGAATTCTGAGGTATGCTGCAAATGGGAAGCAGGCTGCAGGATTGCAGGTGGAAGGTACAAAAAGCTAATGTATTTAAGGTACTGTGCAACATGTTAAAAATGCCATAAATGTAGAGGATCAAGAACAGTTCAAAAAGAGAGAAAGAGTAAGGAGGAGAGGAGATTTCTCACCCAGAAAAGTTTAAAATCGGTTAAAAGTATCTTATGAAGGTGACTGGATATTAGTTAATACTGGATTTCAGTAATTCATGGATGTGCTCCATTTCAAAACAAAATGTTATTGCATGTGTAAGCTTGGAACAGGGTGGAGTGCACTGTAAAGCCCAATGCTGTGCTGTGTTGGTATCGATGTCTTTTGTATATCGTTGGATACATAAAATTTCAGTGATTACATAACTTGAACCTCTTGGCAGCAGTCATCCCTTTTCTGGAGGATTATCAGAGCACATATATTTATTCTTTTACCCATTCCATCTCTTCTATAAATAGAGCAGGCCTTTTGCAGTTCAAGTAATGTATACCATTCTAATTATAGAATCATTTTCCACATGTAACTTCAACCTGCATTGACACCACTGCCTTTACGTACTTGATGGCAATTAGTGCGTAACAGAGCATAGTTTAGCGGAATATTTAATTTTATCTTTCTTCTACAGGCCTTGTCTAGTCTAGGAACTGCAAATGCCTGTCGTTTGGAATTAAGCAAATTAGTTTTTTCACACTTCTTCACTAATTACTTGTTGAAAGTAGTGCAAAGAAAATATCTGATCCTAATAAACAACCCATTGCAGAAGGTGTACCTAAGTATTTGAAAGTTTACCTTAATACTGCAGACCATAGACAGCCATGATCTAGGAAGATGTGTTGATGTAACTAAATGAAATTCTGCTCATTCTCTCCAATAATTGCCTAGTAGAGTTTTAAACTAACTGTAGCCTTTGCTGACTGCACCCTAAAAACTCACTTGATAAGAATGGTAATCACCTCCAGAAGTGATTAGCATTCAGAAGCAATACTTTCCCTAAGTGAAGTGAGAAACCAGACAATCTAGTCAGTGGGTTGCTTGTCCATTCAGTGTTTATGTGTTTGCATATTTTTCGTGCATAATTTAGCTCATTCTGGGTTCATAGGGTGAGTTTGATGCACTCAGTGTAGAGCATTCCAGCTATCCAGCATAATTCACCTCCAGTCTCAGAGTCTGCAGCTCTGTGAATACCAGTTACCTCTTCTCCTAATACAGTAGGTACATGTAATGTAATTAATGGTATTGATGGTGAGGCAGCAGTGGAAATCCCTGTGTTGCATGATGACATTTTACTGGGTTTTTTCTTGTGATACTATTTTTCTATAGCATAATTTTATAGCAGAAAGAAAACAAGTGAGATTTCAAACATGAAACATAAACACTGTTACGTATCATTAGAGATTAAAATTTTTACTAATTTTGTTTCTCTTTTTCCTTTGATTCCACTTTGATTATTTTTGTGTCTTGGCAGCCTGATCATTATTTCTGCCGCAAGGCAAAATTGTTTCTCTCTGGGATTGTCAGCCTTCCATCTCCATGTCATCATTTGTGTTTAGCTGGCTTTTTTTTCATTATGCAGTCCTGCAGCCTAGTATCACCTTTTTTAACCCAGACTGCATAGATAAAGATGAGGATTTTAATTGCATCTGCAGAAGCAAAGTTGGTTCATTAGCATGTGTTAAATGTCTGAGTAACTTCAGCTTTGAGAATGTTAATATTTTACAGCTGAGTAGATCAAATGAAGATGTTACAATGAATTCATTATTCACTTGTTTGCTATCAGAAAACTGCGGGAAAAGAGAAGATCTTTCACTTACAACCTTTCACACTTATTGGTTTCATATTAAATGCCATCAGCTGAATTTCACTTGACCTAAACCAGACTAGAGAGAGAAAGTCAGTCCCATCCTTCAGCTACTATGGGCATAATTTGTATCAAAAAGGATTATACATGCTGGTAGTGCATGGAACAGTGTTGGTAGCATATTTGTCACATATGTGAGTTTAATCTTCATGAAATAAAAGAACATTATTGAAGGTTGCAAGAGATTAAGAAAAGCAATTTTGTGTTACACTAAGGAAATATATAAAGCATGTAAAGCTTTAATGTGTGATACCTTTCTTCCCCACTTCTTTGTCTTCCCCTCTGCCTGCAGCAGTCTAGATTAGATTTTTTTAGATCCTCTTAATTGAATGCTCTGAGGACTCATGTGCTGAAGTGAATTATATGAGTGATCAGGTGAAGAATCTCTTTTTATAGCAAAAGATAATATTGCCTCCAACAGGAAACATTTAGTCCTGCCTCCTTTTTCAGGGTAGAATAGTGTTGTAGATTGTTCACTTAAAAGTGAATTCAATCCTTACCTTCTTTTCTTTGTGTTTGGAATATACTTGCTGTGTTGTCTGGGAACTTATAGAAAATACTTAACTCTCTCCTTAACCTCTTTACAATATTTTCTATATTGGGGCCCCAGTGCCTAGGGTTAAAATCCTCTGTCAAAAAAAACCCCAATCAGATCAAAGCTAAATGACAGTATAATGACACTATCAGTTATCTAAATATGAGCCAAATTCTGAAATTCTTTACTGATGAGGAAGGCTTTTGTTTTCATAGTGATAACTATGAGTTTTATTCAAGTTTACTAATGACTAAGTGAATGCATGAGGAAACTAAATTTGTGGCATTTTGTTAGCCTGGTCCAAACATTCATTTGACTGTCAGGAAATAGTTTTCATCATCAATATTACAAGCCAAAATATATTAAAAACATAAGCATAGAATAATCATATTGGTTTGTCAAAGTTTAACATCTTGAATTCTGAGTTTCCATTGGAAAGGGGGAGGTTGAAAGAAGCCCAGTATAAAAGTCGTGTATCCTATCTCAGATTTAGTTCATCATTGATGCAGAAGGGACTCCTTGAATGGGTCCTTTATCTGTTCCGTAAGAACATCAAAGGATAGGTAAGAGTCCTGGGCTTCTCTCAGCTGGTCACTTATACTTGAGAAAGTCAGATGAGCTTGCACTGTGACGAAAAAAAGCAGATGGATTTTTTCTGATATTGCTGAAATGCTAAATAGGAACTTCTGTTCTTCCAAGTGTCAAGCAACAGGTCTGAATCTCCTCAAATCAGAACACTCTGTCTGAGTATTTCAAGTAAATTTTTTATAGATTATAGACAATTCTATGTGTAAGGAAAATGGAGATTGGATGACAGTAGAAATACCAAGTAGATCGAGATATGTGTCTTGAAGATGGAGTAAAATAAGGATAAAGATTTGTTTTGTTTAGTGGGTTTGGTTGGGTTTTTTGAAGGAGTATATAATAGATTAAATCAGGTAAGCTTTAGTCAGATTCAGCTAGTATAATACCCCAGCAACTGGTACAAAACTCCCAATGTGTTAAGTAAGTTCAGTGGAAAGTGTAAATTTTACCGTGGGACTGTTTGAAACAAACTGCTGGCTACCAAAGATTTCTAAGTCTTGATATAGGCAAGAAAAACATAAAGGCATGTGTGGAAAGAGCCCTATATTCTTCTACTCCAAATGTACAAGGTACTAACATTTTTCATTAATCCATTTGTTGATGCCAGAGTAGACACTGATATGTAATGTACCTGACATCACAGCTAAGACAAAGCAATAGTATAGACACAAAAGTAAGTAATAAGCAAAGAAAACTAAGGACATGATTTTCATGTCTGTATAAAATGCATGTAGATCTTTCAGACACATACAGTCTGTGCAGCACAGTTTTGTGTGATTTTGATGTAGTTTTGCATTTGTTGTGCAGAGCTTTCAGAGCATATTTCAGATCTTTCCTTCTAAGTATGTTTTGATGGGTAATACCTGTCAAAATGCCACATCAATAAAAAAGTAATAAGACATCTTCACTATAATATAAGTAGAGAAGTCATCAATAGGTGCACTTAACAGTTCACTACAGCATATATCAGTATGCTCCCAAGAGAACCTGTATTCTATTGTATTTAGACAAAATGTAATTGATTTGTGCAGAAAAACTTCACTAATGTTTCAGACTAGTCAGCACAGGTGTGTAAAAATGTACTGGGTTTTTTAAAGTTGTGAAATATAATAGAAATTTTAGCAATGCCTAAAAAAATACACTTCTTTATCTGATAAGTGACAAATTAACACATCAGCCAACAGACATATTAGCAAATAGAATATGTTGCATATAGCATTGCTTCATACTGAATTTTACTATTTTACTAAAGAGAAATTAAATGTGCAGTCTTTTCATTGTTCACTCCCTAATTGTAATGGCAAACCAATAACTTCTGTATCAATAATACACTATGAGAAATTTATTTCAGTTCTTTAGTGCTCTCAGCATTTTAAAATATGAGTCAAAGAATGAATGAGAGAATTGGCACAGACAAAAAAAAAAGAGAAACACAATTTCAAGTGCACCATGTGTTCACCAGATTTACAAAAATAAAAATAACAATGTGTAGGTTTGTACTGTTTTTTTTACTGTAACAGAGTGCCATGAACACAGTCCAAGAATTCCTACATCATTATACAAGGTGGAGTCCCCAGTTGCTGTGTCAGAATTGTAGAACTCAACCAAATGACTGTTGATTATGGAAGGATTCTCAGAGGCACAGGGGCAAGTATGTGCTTGTTTCTTATTGAAATGCAGTCAGTCATAGGTGCTTAATTCATGTAAGAATCTAATCCAATAAAGCTTAGTTTCTTTTTCTAGGCACAATTCAGGTGGAAGTATTGTGCCAAGGTGCCTCAGTTAAAACTCAGACTACTGTATCACCCAGCAGAATAGCTGTTGAAATGCCATAATATGAGCAGGGTTGTGGGTTTTTTGTGTAAGAATTGCTGTAACACCACTACATATGCTGAAAGTCTAGTTTTCAGCTTATATATATTTCAAGTTGAAGACATACAGAATGAATGCCTCAAGTGAACAGATTAAATTACAAAGAATCCAAAAGAAAACAATAATTATCAGAAGTTGGAGAAATTATGTATGAGGAAAATCAAGAAGATTTTGATTTGGTTTATAGTTAATCATCATGGTTAGACTTCGTGAACACAGATTTGGGAAGGGCTCTCCCCACGTGGGTGTGCCCTTCCAGCCTGCGCAATGGATATTTTAGGTGAGGCTCAGCGTGCGCAGAACTGGCTCCACCCTTTGCTCCTGAGGTTCATCTGCCATGGCCGAGCGAGCTTGGACAGTGACAGTGAAGTTCTCAGGAGTGGAACCTACAGCCCTCAGTATTGCCAGGAGGTCTCCCATCCAAGTACTAACTGGGGCTGTCCCTGCTCAGCTTCTGAGATCTGACGAGATCGAGGGTGAGATTGGCATGTCCATAGTTTTTAGAGTTAATAGTAGAGTGAAGGAAAACATCAAAGTCTTCCAGCATGTGAGAGGCTCTAAAAATTTTATTTCATGTCAATCAGCAGTTTTCCCTGCCTGTGGGGCTTTAGAAGGAAGAAATAAACCTTGCAGAAAAGGTGTTTTATATTGAATTATTAAAGGACTTCCAAAATGTAATGTCATTAATGCAGCAAACTTTCTGGGATATTTTGTGCAGTCGCTTCCACTATAAGCTTTCAAGAACTATTTATACCTGATTCTTATCTGAATGGTATGGCAATACCTGGTACTGCCAAAATTATTTTTCAAGGCAACCAGCCATTTTTTTTGGTGATATTATTCTATGTTCATAAATAAAGTGGTTTCCCTTAGCTCTTAGGGTTAAACTGGTACTTTTCTAAAAAAATACCATTTTCCTTCTCCTAGGCACACTTATAGCAAGTGTCTTAATAAAAACCATATTCTAGCTCTGAAATTTCACTTTATTTGCTTAGTTCATTTGCTTTATGCTTGAGGTAAGACATCCATTACTGCAGTCAGTCCATTAATATAAACCTTTTCAAGACCTTTTTGGAAAATCTTGTTGAACTTAACTGTTTGACAGACTCATCCTTCAAATGAATTCACTAACACCCTGTATTTGCTGCTGTTAGGAAGAGCTCAAAAAAGGGCAGCTTACCTTGATATCAGCAATATAGTTTTGAACTACTCTTTGCTTGTATAGATGAAGAGGAAAAATGAGATAGAGAACACTTTTAAACAATCCCAAGATTCCTTTTAATATTTATTTCCTTTTGTTTTAATAACCAATACTGCATACTTCTGTAAGGATCAGAATGAAAACAATTTGAGTGTAATCATTTTAATTATCAATTATCTTTCAATATTAACTGTTAGCCTACTAATCATATCAGAAGTTTCAGAAAGTGAGGGTGTAATGAGCGTAGATTAAAAGACTTAGTAGAGAACTAAAGTTTTTTATGAACTGATTAACCTACAGTTCATTCATCTTGCTTCCAAATCCTGTTTGGAACTTTTTTTCTGAGGCTACTGTAATTAAGATCAAAATCTAAAACTTTAAAGTTTTCTTGTCTGCCTTACTGCTGCCTAAGAGTTTCTATTTTCATCTGTCATTTAGAATTTCACTGAAGTCAAGGAGTGACACTAGAGCAAATCTTTTTCAAATAAGATCTAAAAATGTATGCCTGTATTCTAATTTTTTTTAATCTTTGTATTCTGATCTCATATACTATTGTCAGTATCTATGATCTTTAGACTCAAATCAGCCTAATCTTTACATGGCAAGGTGTTGTTGCAGAATAGAAAATGGCTTTGGAGTAATGGCTGTTTGGAGACAGAACGTTGGCTGAAATGTCTAAAGCAATTTCCATCACAAACTCTCACTACCTTTTTTATTGCATTTCATTATTATCATCATCATCATCATCATCATCATCATCATCATTCAAAACCATTGTATAGATACTTTGTTTTTGAAGGACAATCATCTGAAAATATTATAGAAAATTTTGCTTTCAAAAGTTTTATTAAGGAAAACCAGAGCAAGAATTTTCTTACATACTACTGTTATTTCATATTCCAGATTTAGCTTAGTTGTTCTTACAGCAAGAAATGTGCTATATCAATCTGCCTGTTACTAGTTTGCTTCTCTTTTGTGATCTGTGTCTTGTCCTTATAATTCGAAATGGCCTGTAACAGCTGATTCGTGTGTTAAAAATGACCTGAAGGGGCTCTTCAGCCTGAATGATGGAACTTGATACTGGAAAATTATTTCTCTACCCTTGAATGTCAGGAATCTTTGTATTCATATGTTCATATAGAAATACGGTTCCTTCAGCTCTGTTCATGCATAGCAGCACGTTCAATAGTGTCTGTGACTTGTTGAAGTGTGAATGTCCATGAATGTTCTTAGGAATGCTGTAGCTACCTAAAACTGTCAAGTCTGAAAAGGTCTCAAGAGTCTCTTTTTTAATGGAAAAGGAAGTATTTACATTTTCTTGCAGTGTTGCTTTCAGCGAATGTTCGTATTTCCACGAAGAGCACAGATTCGCATGGTCTGAATGAAAGAAATCTAGGCAAAGAAAATATGCATATGCTTATGGGCCAGGTTAAGAGAATGTGCATATCATTAGTTCTGTATTCTAGTTATATCTACTACTATGGTACTTAAAAAGATATATTTAGTAGTCTTTGAAGAGCTGCTCTGATCTCAGATAAAATAGTTTTGGCAGTGTGCAACCTATCATCATGAGTTACTGAAAGTAGTATTAGTATGCTTATCATTACTTGTAATTTAATTTCTCTATAAAAACCATTATTTTAAATCACCAGTGACTTATTTCACATTCATATGTCTGTTTCATTCATCTTTCCATCTTTCGTGACAGGAAGAGAACATCAGATAATTTCTGGTGAAAGCTGTTCTTGTGTACAGTTAGTGACACAGAAAAGCTCCCACTGGGTGCAGGTGAATATAGTCTTGGTAGAAAAAAGATCAACAATTGGAACTAGGAGCTACATGGATACGAGAAAGGTGAAGACTGCGAAATTCACAAAAAGTGTATTACCAAATAACTGTAAAAATAAGTGAACACTCTAGTTGTATTTCTGGGGAGGACTTGTGTTATCATCACATATCTTGCCACATTGATTTTTTTTTCCAAGCAATGTACAGGTAAGGAAAAAATTGCCCTTACTACAGAAAAAATAAACACAAATCAAAGAGATAAAGCAAAAGCACATTTGGCAAATAATTTCAAAATTGACTTTTTGGTATTTAGAATTAAATTTTGGATTACTCAGAGGAGTTGAGAATCTTTTTCTAAAGAAAATATATAATATGTAAACTCTCCCACTTTAAGTGGCAACTACAGGCCTGTCAGCCTGACCTTGGTGCCTGGCAGGGTTATGGAGCAGTTCATCCTGAGTGCAATCACACAGCACGTTCAGTATGGACAAGGGCTCAGACCCAGCCAGCATGGGGTTAGGAGGGTGTCTTGGGTTGAGCAAACAAAGTGCCAACTGTCCAAGACAGAGTGAAAAGTGTTCCTCTCCCCCCAGCCAGCCAAGGGGAAAAAATGAGGGAAAGGAAAAAAAACCTCAGCATAAAACTAGATTTATGCTGAAACTAACTATATGTATTTATACAGAAAAGAGGAAAGTAAGAGAAAACTGCAATATAACACACACTTACACAAGTTATATATATATAGGAAGAAATAACCTTCCACTCCCCAATTAATACAAAGTGTATTACTCTAAAAATACTCTAAAAGACACTCTGCAAGAAAGAGAAGGTATAACAACATATACTCCTGGAAAAGCTGGCAGCCCATGGCTTGGAAAAGTGTACTCTCTGCTGGCTCAAGAGCTGGCTGGAGGGCCAGGCTCAGAGGTGCTGGTGAACAATGCTGCATCCAGCTGGCAGCCGACCACTAATGGTGTTCCCCAGGGGTCAGTGTTGTGTCCAGTCCTTTTGAACATCTTTATTGATGATTTAGATGAGGGGATTGAGTCCATCATCAGCAAATTTGCTGATGACACCAAGTTGGGAGGGAGTGTCGACCTGCTGGAAGGCAAGAGGGCTCTGCAGAGGGATCTGGATAGACTTGAGAGATGGGCTGATTCCAATGGGATGAAGTTCAATAAGACCAAGTGCCGGGTCCTGCACTTTGGTCACAACAACCCCCTGCAGCGCTACAGGCTGGGCACAGAGTGGCTGGAGAGCAGCCAGGCAGAAAGGGACCTGGGGGTACTAATTGACAGGAAGCTCAACATGAGCCAACAGTGTGCCCAGGTGGCCAAGAAGGCCAGTGGGATCCTGTCCTGTATCAAAATAGTATGGCCAGCAGGACCAGGGAAATGATCCTTCCCCTGTACTCTGCGTTGGTGAGGCCACACCTTGAGTACTGTGTTCAGTTCTGGGCCCCTCAGTTCAGAAAGGATATTGAGGTGCTGGAGCAAGTCCAGAGAAGAGCAACAAGGCTGGTGAAGGGACTGGAGCACAAGCCCTATGAGGAGAGACTGAGGGAGCTGGGGTTGTTTAGCCTTGAGGAGGCTCAGAGGTGACCTCATCACTGTCTTGAACTACCTGAAGGGAAGTTCTGGCCAGGTGGGGGTTGGTCTCTTCTCCCAGGCACTCAGCAATAGGACAAGGGGGCACAGGCTTAAGCTCTGCCAGGGGAAGTTCAGGTTGGCTATCAGAAAAAAAATTCTTTCCAGAGAGAGTACTCAGGCATTGAATGGCCTGCCCAGAGAGGTGGTGGCTTCCCCAACCCTGGATTTTTTTAAGATGAGACTGGATGTAGCCCTGAGTGCCATGATCTAGTAATCAGAGTGGGGTTGGATTAAGGGTTGGACTTCATGATCTCAGAAGTCTCTTCCTACCCAACTGATTCTATGATTCTAAGTGCTGAAAACTGGCATCTTAAGACATTTAAGAAAAACTCTAAGAAAGTAATAGCTTACCAATTAACTTCTGTTATTTGGTTCTCTGCTGCCAGTGAAAACCAATAGAAAACATTGTTCTGATCTCTCATAAAGATAAATTGGACTCTAAATTGTTATTAGTATTGGGAATGTAAGGTTTATTATCACAGAGCAAAAGAGTGTAGGAGGTACATAAGGCTACATTTCTGAAGAAGACCCTCTTGTTCTGAGAAAAATCAATGGATAAAAGGGATAAAAGATGCAGTTCAATCAACTTACGCTTCATGTGCTCTTCCAGAAGGTCAGTTCCACATGAATCTGAAATAGTTTGTTTTTTTCCTAAAAAAATTGATCGCTATTTTCATCAGTTTCATCATTCAAATAATATGTACACTGGTCTACAAAGTCTATTTCTTAGAGAATACCTAATGAACGCTTGCAGCAGCAGTCCTCTACATCAGCTGGGTCTCACAGAAAGTATTTTAGAAAAATTATACCATGATTAAAGTTTGTTAGATAAACAATAAAAATAAACAAAAAACACCAAACAAAATCTACACCAAAAGGAGCAGGCACATTTATTTTCTCACAGCCTAAATGAGAAGGAGCAATTTTCTACAGGCTTCTGCATATGTGCTTAACATTGGATTACTGTGCAAAATAAGAATAAAACAAGTATTTTCTGCCCTTTTCAAGTGGTTAATTTTTGTTGTTTGCAAACTGCAAGCTGTTTAATTTTTCAAGAATGCTGTCTGGAAGCTGGCACTATTTCTATGAGCATACAATTTATGCATGAGAACTGCAAGTTAAAGAAGAGAACTTTGTATTTAGGCATGCAAAGGCATAACCAGACATTTATTTCTTATTATAATTAAAAGCTCATGAATTGTTCTACCATTTTTATTAATTAAAAAAATAAAACATTCAAGTAAAAGAGGTTTAATCAGAGGTTTATACTAAACCTCTAGTTTCTAAGATTACAAAATGCAGCTATTATGTATCAACATTTAACATGATAAATTCTGTCATTCAATGGAATTAATAATACACTACATTTTGTTTAAAATACAGGTAGCAAATATAGACATGTTACACTGTTTCTATATTAATGGCAAAGTGACACTACATTTACTATAACAATATTGAAATGTCTCAATTGAAAGTATACCTTTCTGTTTGATTTACAAATACCAAGGTGGCTTCCTTTATTATCAGGAATCTTGCAATTAAATTACGGATATTCATGGAGTATTTGCCATACTTACTCATTCAGTGTTTCAGTAAATGACACAAGGAAGTAATTACATCCTATTAATAAGAGATTTTTAGTGTTATTAATCCCATTTGATACTGCAGTATCAATAAACTTTTTAGTTACTTTCTTGCAATTTCTTATCTGTGAATTAAACTACCATTTCCTGCAAGAAAACTGTTTCAGTTTTTTTTGCTACTAATGAATTCTCATCACCTGCTTCACTGGCTAGAATTTTTTCTCTTTATCTAGATTATTCATTCTCAGTCTGTGATTTGTGAACTGTTGGTGATCTGTGACCTGTGAGGCTCAAAATAAAATTATCTGTGAGCAAAAGCTATTTGGGACTGGGGTGTTTGAAAGCATACTAAGTCTTTATTTTGAATAAATGCTGTGCAGAAAAACACACCTGGAGAGCAGATGTGTTTAAAGATGCATATCCTAGTTTTCTGTTTTGGGGAAAGAATCATTTTTTCTCGTGGATTAGCATGATAATTCACTTTAATTTTTACTTGGAAATACTGTGCAATATTCTGCTTTGCTTCTATTTTTTTCTTTCATTTTGGGTATTCTCATTTAATTTGGTGTGAGTTTTGCTTAGAGTGATTAATGAAGATATTTATTAAACAAAAGCAATGTGTTGATGTTGGACTCAGTTTAGACTTCTTTTCTGTAATGTGTGCAAGCCTAATAGATAAAAGCATATGGTTATAAATAGAACGGAGATTGACTGTCTCAGTTTCACCTCTCAGCCACTGAAAAATATTTGCAATTATATTACCCTCATACTGCCATTTTCTGATTGGTTTAGGTTTTCAGCATGTTTATTTTCACAATACCTTTCACTCTAAATACCATTTATAACTGAAACAGATTATTGAGCGTTAGCAATGATGATAAAAAATGATGTATCATCTTATACAGAATTATCAAATTTTCTAATCTAAACTGTGGTGTTTTGAAATGAATTTTTCTCTGAATGAAATATCCTGTGTCTTTTAAAGTTTTTTAAGTTACCTCTCCACCAAACAATGTTTTTAAATGCCTGTGAACAGATTTTGTTACATGCTTGATAACACTGATCTGAGAAGGAAATTTTCTTTTCTCACAAGGTATTTAGTAGTTGCTGCTGCCCTTGCATGTATCGGTATACTGAAATTATTTCTCTGAAAAATTCAGGTTTTTACTGAGATATTGCTAGGCATACTAAATAATAATATCCAAGGAATAGCATGAATGTTTAGGGACTAATGTAAACTGTGGCAAATATTAAAAAAAAATTCCATCTACCTTGAGAGGATTACTACTGTTATTAAATTCTGAACTGTGAAAGGCAAGGTGCTGAAGATACAGGTCAAATTTTAAGCTGCTATAACTTTTTTTTTATTTTAGTGTCCCTTTGCCTATTAGTATTTCTCAATTATCTGTCTCAGTGAAATTAAAAATAACCTTTATGGAAGAAAACATTGTAAGAGCTACTACTAGAAAAGTAATTGTTGTGGATGATAAAATAAATTTCTTGTATTGGATCCTTAGCAGTTGTTGACCATTCTAACTCCAATACTTTTAAAACCTATGGTGACATACACTCAGATATGTAATGAATATCCATATTAAATGTATTAAATGATTACATATCTTTTCACTACAGGTGAAGTGCGATCAATACTGGCCAAGCAGAGGCACAGAAACTTACGGACTAATCCAAGTGACCCTTTTAGACACTGTTGAATTGGCAACGTACTGTGTTCGTACATTTGCACTTTACAAGGTATATATACTTACATATAGTTACAATCTACTTTTAAATTAGAAGATTGGCAATTTTTTCCCTCCCGTCCCTTCTCTTCCTTCCTATCATTCTCCTTTTGCCATCTTGCCCTCCTTACTTTTGCGTCATGCCTTCCCTGCCTGCCTGTTTCCCTTATTTCCTCACTTCTTTTCTCCTCTTCCCCTCCTTCCACTCTTCTCCCTTGTTTCCTACTAGCAGAACTGAAAAATGAGACTTCTTCTACAGAGTGCATTTTCCTTATAACGTGAAGTTTTGTACAGAGCTCTCACCATGAAAAACCATTTAATTGAATTCTAACTAAAGCTCTGACACCTGTGATACACAACTATGCGGTGTAGTTAAAGCTATTATTTTGTTTGAATCCCGTAATTTGGATTTTCCTCCATAGTCTGAGTTCTGGTTCTCACTGACCCCAAATACGATTTAAATAATTTTAACTGGTATATATGTTTCTGCAACTGTTTCATTGAAAAGTGCTAATATCATCTCAATGGCAGTTTTGTTATGAAAATCTTAAATTTCACAGAATGGTTCAAGTGAGAAAAGGGAAGTGAGGCAATTCCAGTTTACTGCCTGGCCTGATCATGGTGTCCCAGAACATCCAACACCGTTCTTAGCTTTCCTGCGACGAGTCAAGACATGCAACCCACCTGATGCTGGACCTATGGTTGTACATTGCAGGTAAGCTCAGATTATTTTTCAAAGCACCTTATGTCAAGATTACTGCTTTTTGTTTTGTTGTAGAAGAAAACAATATTTTCTTTCAAAGAGGCTTCTAGCTCTGTCAAAGAAAAAGATGGTTGCATTGCAAATCAAGGACATGAGTATGGCACTGCCAGCTTGGGTAGGCTGGAAGAATTTTATTTGGTCTGTGGAAGATTAATTTAATTTTAGGACATCTAAAGATCCTGAGGAAGAATGTCTGCAGGAAGAATATAAATGTATCTACAGCATTCAGAACATGGCATGAAAATAAAGAGGACAGTGTTGGCTTAAGAATCTGAGTATTGAAGAAAGCAGTTTTGAGTTTTTGAAATTATATTGTGTGTGAAAGTAATAAACATGAGAATTAAGAAATTAAGAAAGATAAATGGGAACTTTTATTGAAAATAAGTAGGAACCTAAATTTGTATTCGAGGTTAAATTCTCTGTTTGGGACTTGGAGGTGCTGAAAATACAAAGGATGTAGCTGAGTTCCAGGGAAATTAGTGCTCCATGCCTTTTTTGCAGAGTAGCAAACCTCTTCAGGCTTTATAAGGTATGAATTAATAAACTCTCAAGAGAAAAACGTCAGCTACTCCTAATGTTTTGGGAGTAAGAAAAATGAAGAAGAAGAGACAGAGATTCTTTGGAAATCTTGTTCTTGTCATCTAGAAACTGGGGATTACAACATACCACCACTAGTTCTAACTTCTTACATATTGGTAAGCCAATCATGGAATCTGGTAATTTGAACACTTCTAAAGTAATTGAAAGAATCTGCTGTAAATGAGATGGGAAAATAAAAGTCAAAGAAAAACAAAAAAAAGCAACCTTCAATATTGAAAGGCAGAGACTCATTAGAAAATACCAGAGAACATGGAAGACAGGTATTTAATGTTTATTGAAACAGCAAGGTTAGGAGTGTCTCAGCTATAATTTCTTCAGCTTGATCCATATTTAACATAACACCACAGGTCCTAAGCAGTGAAGATGCTATGTTCTAAATCAAAAACGCTAAATAAAAACCAGAGAAGAAATTTACCCTCATGTTCTGGGAAGGCTTTTAAGTTTTTGTAATTGTATAAGTTCTCTCAATGCAAAAAATAGGCAAATTTAATTAGTTCTTAAGAGTCATATGGCTAGTCATTGTATAAGATGAAATAAAATTTGGTGCCTATTATCAGTCAGTGGTACTGATGAAGTACAAGGCCATTTTTCCTTTGTCGTGAATTATGCATGCAAATTTCGTTGAAAGTGGTTCTTGGTTTAAGTAGTATGGTTTGACATTTGTCAAGAGACTTTTTTCCCCAAATTTCTATTGGTTTATGTATCAATACAGTATGCATAATCTGCTATACATAAGCTTTTTGCCTTATGTATAGTTACTTGTAACATTCAGATTTCAGTCACTTCATACAACATAACCTTCTAGGAAGGAGACTTTCGTATATCCTATTATTTTAGGAAGCTTTTTAAATCCCACTCCTAATTCTTGTCTATGGGCAGAACTAATGAAACCAGGTTTCTGAGAAATGTAAAGTTTGTATCTCTGCAATTAACAGTTTTATGTGGCTGGACATTCAAGTGATGTGGGCAGGCCAATGTTTATGAATGTACTATTTAACTCATCAAATTAATATGATGTCTAACTGATAGACTAACAAGAGTAAGTTACTAAAGTGTATTTCTCACAGTTGTAATGTTAGTTTGAATGTTACTTTTCAGGCATATTGTAGCAACATTATATTCTGAGATTTGCATTGCCATATCATTTCAAATTTAACATTATTTTCTTGGGGCCATCCTGTGCAGGGCCAGGAGTTGGACTTGGGCAATCCTTGTATGTCCCTTCCAAGTCAGGATATTCTGTGATTCTATGGTTATTATATTGGCTTAAAAAAATCAAAAGAGGAACAATAGAGCATTACCACAATATTTTTATGCTAGAAGATACGTCTTACATATCTTATCATATAGCAACATGAAAATCCTTCCCTTTTGTATTGAAATTAAAGTACTCGACATGAATAAACAATTCATTTCAAGCTCACAAAAAAATAATCTTATGTTGAAACAAAAAATAAGCAAGTTTTGTGTGTTATCTATTTTTCCTCTTAGAATGTGCTTTCTGGATTTTTTTCAGCTCTCTTTTGCTCACTTTTTAAGTTTCTCTTTGCACTCTTTTCTTTGCTTGTCATTGTCAATCATTTCACAATTTTTCAATTTTTTTTATCTCCAGTGTCTGGACTGATATTTATTCTGTGGACCCCTCTAATTATATTCTATTTCTGTGCTTCAATTTCACTATTTTCTCAAACTCATTTCACTGTTTATATCATATTGCCGAACCATTTCAATATGAAATATGTTTCTGCTGTTCTTACTACATTCTCTGAAGTAAGATTGTCATTCTAATGGTAGCATTCTCCTATGAATTTTTGGCATGCATAACCTTTTACTGCCCTCTACAAGTCACCATTTTCCACTGAGATATTTTATCTGTTCTTGACAAATTTCTTGCTTTCCATTTCTTCCTTTGCTGGCTCCTAGTCTGCCTTTGCAACATTTTTTAATTTTCCTCTGTCCTTGTTCTGTATCTTGTCTGTCACTGTCTCCCATTTTGTGTTTAGGAGCCCTTAAGTCCCTTTTCATTATATTTCCCCATTTCATCATCCAGATTTAAAAAGTATTTAAAACTTTCCCAGCTAGAGCCAAGAAATATAGTACAAGACTATATTGTCAGTCTTTTCCATGATATCTTATTAAAGAAGTAATCTGAGTTTAGTTCTTAGCAGGAACATTGGATTCATAGTGACAAGTGTAAGCCATCTCAGACATCACTTTTACCTTCTTTTTATATTTCTTCCGGTGCCTAACAAACTCTCAGAGCTCAGGAAATTTAATAACATAAACACAACTGGGGTTACTTTTCAAAATGCATTTGATAAAAAATAAAGAGGAGGTATGAAGAATCTGTGGATGCACTTTTCTACCAACTTTTAAACAATATAAAACTAAAAATAAAAACTTTTAGGCAACTAAGTAAAGGGAGAAGTTATTCCTCACCCTCTCTAGGTGAGGAATAAATAGAACAGCCAGCTATCTGTCTTTTGATCCCTAGAGAGTAACCCCTATTTATTCTGTTTTATAAGTAGGTATTCTACATGAAAGGTTTAGCCCAAGCTTTTCCTTGATGCATTCTACACATCTGTCTTAATACTGACCAGCAGTTGTCTTTCAGTACATTTCATGTTAGGGGTTTAGGGGGTTTTTCTCATTTGCTTCATGGTTTTGGGATACTGCTATATATCCTATAGAGCTGGAGACTGTAGTTCAGACTCGCTTCACAAGTGTGGCCCCAGACTAATTTGTATCAAAGTCTCCGTAGCTGGTAAGCTAGTTTAATGTCCTGTCCAAGGCAATGGTTGTTGAGTGTGTGAAGAATTTATTTAATAACTTACAGAGTGCTTAGTGGGAAAAAGTCTGAACTGAAAACAACTGATAGCTGGAGAAACCACCCTGTAAATATTTGAATTCCCTCTATTCACATAACACTGATAGGAAAAATAATGCATAGTCCTGGTGAAATTAACTGAGGATGTAAGTATTGCCATTCAAAATTACTAGACTTATTAAGACAAGTTCTGATAAATGCATATAAACAAATGCAAATGGAAATCTTTGTTATAAATGCTGTATGATGAAAGCACAGAAAACTACAGAATTATATGATCAGAATTTCAAAAAAATTGGTAATTATTTATTATTAATGTACATGCAGCAGACATCTTTGCATGTCATTTAAACATTTACTTTTGATAACGGTTTGAGTGCCTGTACAGTACTGAATTTGAATCTAATATAGAAGTCAAAACCATGCTGACAACTTCATAAGTACATTCTACCAGTCAAAGCTCTTGTTGCTGTGGTTTAACCCCAGCCAGCAGCCAAGGCCAGAGTAGCCAAGCCCCCACCAGCTGGACTGGGGAGAGAATCAGAAGCATAAAAGTTTGAAAACTTGTGGGTGGAGATAAAAACTGCTTAATACAGAAAGTAAAAGCTTTGCATGCAAGCAAAGCAAAAGAAGGAATTAATTCACTGCGTCCCATGGGCAGGGAGATATTCAGCCATCCCCAGGAGGCCAGAGCCCAATCCCATGTCAAGGTTACTTGGGAAGACAAACACCATCACTCCAAATGTGTCCTCTTCTTTCTCCTTCGTCCCAGCTTTATATCCTGGGCATGATGTCATATGGTATGGGATATCCAGTTTTGGTCAGTTTAGTTACCTGTCCCAGCTGTGTCCCCTGCCAACTTTCAATACGCCCCAGCTTCCTTGGGCCATACCATGTGCTGAAACATAGGCAAGAATGCTGTGAAAAAAATTTTTTCTACCCCAGCCAAAACCAGAAGACTTGTGAAGAAAAGTCAGCAGGTTTTCAAGTAGAAAAGATAGCTAAAATATATTTAATGGTACATTATTTTTGTGAAGAATACATAGATCATTGCTGAAAGAATTATAGAGCATCAAAGGAAACATCAAGGTCTAATCTAAATGCAGAATTTGTATTTATGTAATCAGGTATTTCGGAAGGACTACCTCCACAAATGGAATTTAACTGTCTAATCCTATTTGTAGGTACTTTCCACAATGTGTTCAAATATTGATTTGGCTTATTTAGAGTAACTTGTCTAAGATTTTTCCATGGTGGTTGAAATACTCCATGCACGTAGATGCTTTATTCATTTACAGGCTGTTAGATTTTAAGAAACTCGTTCAGTCCCTTTGCACAGAAGTTGAGTAATGTCTCAATCCTGCTGGTGTCTCTGCATGACTTGCCCTCATTTGCAGAGCTGATCTATAACAAAATTGTTTGTTTAATGAAAAAATGCAGTCTAAAACCCTAGGATTCTGCTTTGGTGTGACTGTAATGTGTCCTCTAATGATAGCAGGGAAAGCACACGTTTTTGTTTGAAGTCGGATTAGTGCAGGCAAGCAGGTGCTAATCAGATCACAATAAAATAGCACCAGAGGGTGTTTAGAGTTTTATGCCACTGTGTTTTCAAAACATCACATAAACTTTATTAGCTGGTTCAGTAGCACTACCTAAAAGCTTAACATATTAGTGGAATCCCATATGTTTGAATCTATCTTTTTAATACAGGCACCAAGGAGGCATGTCTTTAACACACTTTGTGAAGTTTTGGCAGGTACTGTTAATTCTGCTATTGCAAACAGAAAAACTTGAATGTTTGGAGGAATTTGACTGTTTTAATCTGTGTCTAGCTATACTAACAGCCAATTAGCACAGTGAAAAACAAGATAATTTTCAAAAATACAACACAACACAATATGATATTCTGTTTCATAAAGTAGAATACTTAACTAATATTTGATCAATGTTTGTGGACCAAAAAGATGACTTTTAAGAGAAGAAATTTTGGTCAAAGGCAGTGATTTTCCAGTGGATTATTTCCCTTCACCTCTGTATCATTTGAACCTCCTTACTGCTTTAGCCATAGGCCTTACAAGTGCTCATTTTCTAATCCGTGCAGTGAGTAGATTGCAGATGACTGCCTATCCTTTTTCACAGCTGGGGGGGGGGAGGGAGGGGAGGGAATCTTCCCACTTCGTATTCAGAAATCTCTCAAGTAAGATTGAAAAATGCTAAAATTTCCTCATCCCTTCTCTTTCCCTATCCTGAGAGCAACTCAGGACCTTTACTAACTTCTGTGGACAGTTGAAAGCTCGAAAGAGGAAAAGATAGTAAAAGCATTTTAGTATGAAAAATATTTTAATGTCAAAACTATTCTAAACTTTGTCTTCTTTGCTCATATGTCTTTATCCAGAAATTATTGAGATGCTACTGTATATTAAACTGTACTGGGTTTCATCCATATTCAAAAGCACCATAACACTATTTTCTCTCCAGCTGTTAGCAGTGCATCACTGTATATTTCATTAATAATTTTTTTCCTGAAAGTTACTGTTCAGGAATAAAAAGCAGATAGGTGTAAAGCTATTGTAAAAAAATGTATAGTTGGTGATTCTGCTTAGGATATTTAGTTCCTCTTAATATAAAAATATAGCAATGAATAAACGACCATGTTTTTCATTGTATTCCATATAGTCTCAGTTACTCTGACCATGCAATCAGAGTAACTGACTGTGAGGTATTTCATTTCTGTGCATAACTTTATTCTTAGAAATTATTTCATTACAACACATATGTTACTAAGAACAAGGTGTCAAGGCTTGCAGAGTTTAATACCTTGGGAGCTTGATCTCTGTTTAAGGAAGTTGGGTGGGATTCTTTTACATGGTTTCTCTGCCTTCATTTAGTTATTGGAATTGTAGAATCTGCTGTAAAAAAGAGAAAGTCTAGAAGAAAAGTTCATAAAGTCTAGATGGAAGACATTGGTATAACAAGACACTACTTTATAATTGTGTAATGTTTGGCATCACAGATGGACAGGAGGTGGGTCTTGCCTTTATAGTCTCACCATAAAAACTTTTAAGGTTGTGAAAATTTAAATTCTGGAAGCTTCACTGTTGAAGACGTTGGCTGTTTTATGCTGAACATGCAAGAGCTCTCAATTACTGGGCTATGTTCATGCAATTATACAGCCAAAAAGCAGAGTCCCCATCTGTATGTTGATAAATCCAGTGATGGAGTGGTAATGCTGGATTTTCTTTCTGTGTATGAAATTTGAGTGTCATTATTTAGGATGATCTTGATTGTAAAAATGCCAGTTACCCTCCCCAGCTTAGCCCCCTTTAACTTAACAGCAGTCTGGGTCATATTAGCTCTTATTTACCTTAAATTTAGATACTTCATATAGATATGAAAACCTGGAAGTATGAACATGACAAGAATTACCATACCACAGTTAATGTGACAGTGTGGAGAGGCACTTAAAATTGGCTAGGATACCTTGATAGGGCTTTTTTGGTTTATTTTTGGTTTTATATTTTTGTTGTTGCTGTTAGGAAAATACTATGCTATATTGTTTAGAAATCATCCATGAGTTGTCAAAAACAGAGCAAACTGATGCTGATCCACTTTCAAGTTAGAAACCAGTTCTGTCAGCAAAGAAGTGTTTCGTAAAATCTGGACTGAAGTTGCTGTATGTACAGTATATGCTTCCATTGTTTGTGAGCATTAAAACTCAGAAAGCGTTACTGGAAATATTACTAAAATTCAAAAATATATGAATAATAGCAGTATTTCTTCATGCAAGTTCAAATAATGAAAAACACCTACTTGTTGGTCTCTTTGATTAAATCAGTCATATGTGTATAAAGCCATTTTTGGTTGACACTTAGCCTGTGGTTCAGGGGATTATACCCCCCGCTGGTGTGACTTAGGGTTGGATTATCTTTTGAAATCCTAAAAAGCTGCTGTGACTGCATAGGGTAAGATTTGTTTCCAGTAGCAGTCAGAAATGCGTAAAGGAACATAGGAAATGCTATTACTAGATAGAATCAGTGGTCTATCTAGGCCATTATCCTGTCTCTGACAATGGCAAATGTCAGAAATTTCAGGGAAAGTACAAAACTCCAATGTCAACAATATTTCAGTAAAGTTTTCCTCTCTAGTAGCAAGTAGTTAGTGACTAGTTCAGCTGTGCTTTGTGAGAATTTCTATTATTTCCCCTTTATTTCTTTAACTACCTAAAGAAACTGATGGATACTTTTTTGTTCATGTCCATGATTGTACACACATTTAAAAGAAAATTTACCCAGGCAGTATTACTTATTTTTGACCATTTTCCCTTGCCTAAGTAGTTTCACTCATAATGTTAGAAGATACCTATATACTCTTAATTTAAACATATGTCCCTTCATTTCACTAAATATCTTCGGATAAAAGGAGAAAAAATGTATTATTTAATGCTGTTTCATGTTTTACATGTCTACCACTTTCCTTTGTGTTCATTCATCATAGCAAACTGGGACAGCAAAATATTCTAACCCATTCCAGTACTTGTCATGTGGAAGGAGGTGGGAAGGAATCCTCACATTCCTAGTCTTTTTGCTGACTGTCTCTGGTTCCTCCTTTGTGACATACCCTTTTTTGATAGCCTGAGTAACAATAACTATTCCCCAGTTTGGTTGTTTGGTTGGTTTTTAATTTCTATTTTTAATAAGAGGTAAGGCAGCAAAAAATAGTTTCATAATTATGCCACATTTTCTTGCCAAGTTGCCCAGTGGACGTACTGAGGCCCGACTTCGATTTGGCAAACAAATGGTTTCAGTTGAGCAAGTCTGCTGGAGACTGATGACTTTTCATTCAGTGAAATAACCTGCCCCTTATGAAAATGTAATAATTTTCTGTAAATTTTTTTTAATAAAGGCAATGCCTTTTCCATGTGTTGTCTCAAATTACAAATATGTTAGTGCTGATAATTACTTCCATATATATATTATCATGTTCTACAAGGCCTGTAATTTCCTTTGACCTAAGCTGTCGTTTGATACGTTATTTGATCACCACTTTTAGTGAATCATTTTATCCATATGTATTTAGTTAATTGGTTATTTTTCTCCCCGCCCATGTTTATATATAATATACTCTACAAAGGAAAAGGAAATCTGACTGCTTGCAGCTGAGTCAAGTAAAAGAGCAATTAGGTTCTATCAGAGCCAGCAGCTGTCCATAATGAATTCTGAATTAAAATTACGAGTGAAGAAAAGAATTCAGCCATCTGCAGGAAATGTGAAAATATTTTTATAACCCAATAGCTGAATTCTGGAAAGGGGTATCTCTGAGATTTCCCAGCTGTACCTACATTAAATTCCAGAATATCCGTGGACACAGAGTATACTGGAATGCATTGCATCAACTTGACTACCCGGCATGTTTGGCTAACTCTGAACAGGCTGTATTTTTATCTAAAGTAATCAGCCTGAAAGTCTCTTTAAATCCTCTCCCCATGTCTCTAGAAGTAAAATGCAGCTTAAAAATAGTCCTGTTATCTTTTCATGGAGGCTTTCCAATCAGTATTCTGCCCTGAATATTAATCTTTCTTCATTTTTCATACTTTTATAGACTTACTTCAGGGTCTCATCACTTGTTATCAGATTTTGTCAGTGACTGCTTTTCCAAGTGAATCCTGCATTATAATGCTGACTTTTTTTGTCACCTGATTTTTAAAAGTAGTTTTTAATATTTAGAAAATATCATAGTACTATCCAAGTTCATTTTACAGCTCATTTACTTTGAAAATTCTACACCAAAACTTCCATTATTTTCATTATAACTTCCATGATTTTTGCTCATAACTTCGAAATCCTGAGAAAAAAGAAGAAAGAGAATACTGTCTAACCTATAAATGACAAGTTGTGATTAAGAAATGTGAAATGCTTAGTGGTATTAACCTCTCACAACCTGATTTTCTACTACAGAGAATTCATGTTGATATAAAGACTGCAGAGCTTAAGAAACATTGTAATGAGTACCAGTGGCCAAGCGCTTCAGCTGTGGACGAGCTACTGGCAGAGATACTAAAGAGGGTATTTAATCTTTTCACTGCTTGTTTTAAGAAAACAGGGCTAGTCTTCTAGTGACCTCATCAGAAAAGCCATCATTTTGTATTTCTCTGTTTCCTACTGTGTAACATCTCACTGCATTCATATGCCATATTGCAATCATTTCAGTTTAAACCAGATCTAGACATGGAAACACCACATTTGTCTCATCCTGTGAATGTATCTTCTAAATATATCAGTTTTCTATTGAAAAGGAGGAGACATTCTGAGATGGAGATCCAAAACAGTCATTATCAGTTTCAAACTGGAGGACTAATTTCTGGTTATTTCCAAGTTTTCAAAGTAGGGAAAGGGTGGTGCAGGGGCAGGTGGAGGGAAGCTGGGAAAAGATTAAAAATGGATTTGTAGACAGGTTCATTTAGGGCTCTGAACTCTGATTTGTACTGAAAAAGAAAAAAAAACCACCAGTGTACACTGAGGTGTCCTGGTAATATGTCTTCTTTTTCCTTTGTACTTACCAGTTGAAATACTGTGTCTGTGTGACAATCTGAGACCTCATCACTGTTCTGTCAGTCTAAAACCCAAACAGAAAATATCCTGAGGGCAGCTGGTGTTAAGAAAAGAAACAGGTTTTGACCACAATAGGTTTACAAACACCTAGAATCAGGAATGGTTGCAGAGGACTCTGAAACTTAGAATCACCTTAGTGGTCAGGAATTACTTTCACAGTCTTCCAGTTATCCAGTACTGCAGAACACATCTTTTCCCACACTCTATAATTAATTTTCAGATAGCATCAACCTTCTGTTATGCACACTGAAGTCCAATAGCTCTTCTACATGAAAATGTAATTGGAGTACAGAAATATTCAAAAGTACAAAACGACACATTCCACTCTGAGAATGCAAAACAGACTGAACTGCAAAGAAAACAAAAAATGGCTTCTAGCAGAAACAAGCATAATTTTTGTTCATTGGCTTTGGTGCTGTTCTTTAATCTTCACTTTTATTTATTGATAATAGCATCTCAGTGTACTTCCTCCCCTAAATTACCCAGAAGTATCATTTTCCAGGTTTACTGCAGCTGTTCATTTGTCTTTAATTGAAGGTACAAATAGCAGTTTGGTGGTTTTTTTTAAATTAACCTTAAAATACTTTGTATTTTTAAGGTGTATTTCACAAAATCCTATTTCAATAAATTTTGTATCTTTCTTTAGTGGAATAAACATTGACAAGAATGCATTGTGAATGCATTGTACAGTACAAAGAATGTAAATTATACACTGAAACTCAATAAATATCACAGAGATGGTGTATTTAGGATCCTCTTCTGTGCTAAATACAGAATGAGGAAGACTGAATATGTAAGATTGTATTTGGAGAAGTAGGAAAATAAGGAGAATATCTGAGAACAGAATTAATTGAGAAGTAAAAAATCACAGTAAATTCTTGTGCTTAGATAAAACAGTACAGGGGAATACAGTTTATTTTAATTTCTTTTCTTTATGTGTCTGAGAAATTGAAGAAATCAGATGATATAGTGGTTAAGTAAAGTGTGTATATAAAAATCGTCTCTGAAAAGCAGAATTGTGGCATAAATTTTTATGTAGCATCAACAATCAATTCTGAGGGGAAACCATTATAAAAATGTCATGTTGTGTAATTTCTGCTATATTCCATAAAATAAGCAGAAAAATAAGATTTTTTTTTAGCCAGCAATGCATGATTTCAGGAAAGAAGCAGGTAGGAGTGGTCCATATTAATCTATCCCCTTTAAGAAGGAAAAAACAGGTATCAAAAATAGCGGTGTGCATTTTCACTGTTGTAGTCCCTGAAGGTGTCAGGTACCTGAAGGCAGAAGTGTCATTCAAAAAGAAGTGATTCAAGAGTTCTAGATGATCTGATTACCAGTTGGGAAGTTGAATGTTTATGCTTGCTTTCTCTGAGTATATGGGATCATGAGACCAGATTTGGACAGCACATTTTAGTTTCTCTCCCAGGATATGTCTAGAATGGCCTTTTGGATAGGCACTTTTTTAGAGTGCCTATCTAAATTCCAGCAAAGTCTAATAAAAGATTTCTGCAAGAGAAGTTGTGTCTGTAACTTGTTGGGTAATAACCCTTAACTGATCCTTTCCTTTGTGAATTTCTTTTTTGCATATGTGTTATTCTGTAGCAATGAGTGTCACAGTTTAATTATGTACTACTTTAAAAACCACTTCCTGTTTGGTTTTTTTTAAATTCTCATCATTTTATTTCACGATCCTGTTTCTTCTATTGCAAGTAAAAGGTGAATAGTCATTTCCTTTCACCTCCTCCATGTCACATTAATTTATGTCTGCTGAAAGGATTTGAAGTGCTGTAATGGAATGTCATAGGTAGAAGGGTCTCTTAAAAAAACTTCTTGGTTTTTTGAATGTTACTAGTGTTATGTTTTTAGCCTTCATGGAAAACTCAGTTTTCTGGTAGTTTGATTCTTTATGTTTTAATATTTGGGAGTTTGTTTGTGTTCATGATACAATCTCATAAGACAGCTTCGTGTCCTTGATCTCTCCAGAGCTGAACTCAGGATTAGATGAAGAGCAAATTTACTTCCTGAACATTATTATGCTTTTGCAATTGCATATTACAAACAATTGGGCTTAAATCTAGGGCAGTTATATTTGAAGAATTTCTGGTAATACAATTCTGTGAATGTACAAATTGAAAGCGAATATCATCATAAAGCTCAGTAAAGGAAAAAGATCTAAGACTGACTTTGATTTTTAACCCACCCATGCTTTTACCCACTATTATGAAAACCAGGGTGAGTTCTAGAGTGAATTATCAGCTAAATATTTTTTATGATTTTTTCAGTATGTTTTCCCATGTTCATTTTAAAATGTTTTGTATATAACAGTGATCAGTGTGGTTGCCACCATGCGTAGCACAGGGATGAAGAAAATTCAGTGGGTAAAGTCTTCTGTTTGGTAAAACATTATACCTAAGAATGTGCTGTATATCACCCATTTTGGCTGTTATCTGACCATAACCACAGTGAGAAGAAAAGAAAGTCATTGTGCACTTGCAAATCAAGTCTCAAAGGTCTCTTATAAGCCAATACCAGAGTTCTTGAAGCAGTCCAGTATCTCATCTAAAATGAAATTTAAATTTACTTCTTTGCACAAGGTCTTTATGTTATTTTGGTCAGATTTATTTTTTCAAAAGGATGTTCAGTGGTTTCATAAGGGGCTTTTTTGCTGCTTCCTGGAGAGACTAGAGATTTTCAATTCTGTTCTAATTTCCTAACTGGAAAAGGGGGAAATAATCTAAATATTGCTCTTGTCAGAACTACTACAGAATTTCTGTGGGGTTGGAATCCAATTAATCATATGAAGTTCCTTAATAAAATCCAGGCTTTTTGTATATTTCCCTTATCACAAGCAATTTTATGTACTTTCAGTTCATAAATGCAAGCTTCATTCAATCTGAAACAGTAATATTCAATAAAATTTTCCCCTGATATGAGTCAAAAATGTCCTACATGATTTTTGGTCCATATTTTACTGTCTTTGCTTCCAATTAAATGATCTGTGAATACTGGTAATTACACTGCCTTCCTTTGCCAAACCACTGAAGTATCAGTAAAGGGTCATCATTTAAACAGCTACAAATTAATCACAAAAAACAACCTTTAACACATACAGTGATTTTAATGCAGAATTGCTCCCTTATGCCTCTTCATTTTTCTTTTTGTGAATTGTAGCTGTATTGTATCACAGGACATTAAGCATGCTTCAGCTCAAGGGACTGAGTCAGTCATGTTTTTAGAAATTGAAAACAAATGTTATAATAATGTAAATTACAATATTTTAAGCAATAACAGTTTCCTAGTAGGCATGCCTATTTAATAGATTTCTTCAGTTTTCAGCTCACAAACGTAACTGTATCTTTCACTAACAGAAATGACAGAATATTTTTTAGAATTCTAAGTTTGACAGTAGCACCAGAAAATGCAAAGCAACAGGGCAAGAAAGGTGATAACAAAGGTAGAATTAATTTGTGAAATCACTCTTATTAGCTGAATTATCATGGTTAACAGACAGTACACAGGGAATTTATTTTTTTTTCAGTGTTTCAGTGAGTTATTAGTGAGGAGTCAAACTGCATGGCTTCCCAGCAGTGTGTCATACCATATTAAGAAGTCTGTCTGATAGTAGAAGAGAAGAAACAGAGGATAAAGATAGGATAGTTTCTTGCTTTTGTGTAATAACCTATTGGAGTTTAGAATTAGAAGGTATTGGGAGGGTTTGTTTCAAAGAGGAATTAAGTTGAAGTCTTCATAGCAGTGGTTTCATTTTCATGTGGAAGAGGTGTCTGGTAGACACACAGCTCATTTAAAATGGGCAGAATTGAAATGTCCTGAACACCTTAAAATAGTGAAATGTCTTGCTGGATAAAATGATTCATAGATGAGTGTGTCAGAAGCCAAGTGAAGCCAAAGACGTTAATAAAATGTAGGGTGTCAGCCCCTCTATCCTTATCATGAAATTAGTACATACTAATGTGTTTGGGTCTGCTGTCATGATCTTTGCAATATCTGCATTGACCTGTAAAGTAGAAAATGTCTTCTGTGCTAAACTATATTAATAACTATTCCTCTTGAATTTGCTCATGAGATAAATAAATATATGAAAGGTAATACAAGACATGAAAAGAATAACTGAAAGTTGCTTCTTCCAGATAAAGGTGCAGCCTTTTAACTGGGTTGGAATTTTGCAGTTGGGTTCTGCAGGTACCAGTGAGCTTTTCCACGTTTGGCTTGAAAAATGGCATATCCAGTTATAAACATGGTTGTGGAAAAGCAATTCATTAATACATGATGGGAAAAAGAACCATATTCTGGATTACTGAGGACATCTGCACTGTCAAACCTTCATATTTCTCACTTGGCCAGTACTTGGTAGGCTGATAAAAACTGAAAAGTAGTCACTTAAGGAATTATTTAAAACATGATATAAACCAATCTGGCATACAAACATATGCTACTTATGTTGATTTCATTGCTAATATAGGAAAAATCCCAAAAGGAAAGTGTGACAGCTTTTTGTCTTCCTGATTATTAGCAATGCCATTGTCATCAAGTTTTCCTGGAATGCAGAGCTTTGAATGCACAGGGTAAATGAGCTGTTTAGCTAGGATAGCCATCGTTTTGTTACTCTTTTTTTTCCCTTCTCTACAACTGCCATTGATTGGTAAGTTTTCTTAAACTCAGAATATTGATTAATTCTTCTCAGAGTAGCAGGTAAGGAAGTTGACATTGATTCATTTGGTGTGTTAGCAGAAGTCCTCTGCCGTTTGAAGGGAATCTGCTTCTTGGAGGAGTAACTGATGGCAGGTATACATGATTAAAAATATGAAAATAGGCAACCTGAGAAACAAAACTTACCTTGTGTAAGATAAAGCATCTTTCTGTTCTATACTTCTTTCTGATTTGGTTATAAGTAAATGTAATCTGCTGGTAGCTGGCAAATATTCTTAAGGTGTAATGCAAGAGATAAATGTTTAACCTCACCAATTTCAGGATGGACATATGATATTTAATATCCAGGAAAATATAGGAACTATAAGAAGTTTGGAGTTTTATGTAATTGTCCTCTAGGAGCTGGGTTGTAATTATTTTTGGGTTTTTTCTTTTCAAAAATTTGTAGTTTGTGGTATTCTTAAATATCCTTCTCATAGCTAATGTCAGTGGCTTGAAGGTTTATAAACTGTTGCTTACTATGTTACATACTGCATTTCTTGCCACTAGCTGAAAACAGTTAAGCATTTAGAAGGCTAGAAAGTATTATTTGTTCTTACAGGCATGATGTAATTCTGGATAGAAAAATTATGTACAAAGCCCTTACACTTTTCCTTGTCCTTTTTATAGCTACATGTATGCCAATAGTGGAAACAAAACTTCATAAAGTTCAGTCATACTCATAGCTGCAAAAAGACAGTCTAATTTGATTCAGACAGCGGATGGATTTCCTCAGCCTATGGCTAGCAGAGCTATCTAGCCATGGATCACCATTGCAAAGACTTAACAGTATGTCCTGGCTAAGTGAAAGAGCAGAGGACAGAACAAATTGTATTAAAAGGAGCCCCATCAGCAGAGGTGGGAGAGGGGTGTATCACCAAAGCATAACTAAGATGCGTTTTCTGTAACGTTATTGTTTGTCAATAAATTCACCTCTGAGAACAGAATAGCAACACCAACATGTTCAGTGGGTTACCAGTCATTCTACAAATAAAGCTTGAATTCTTAGGGGATTCATCATCTTCATTAATTTCCATTTCTAAGAATATATATATATTTAGAACATGTTGCAATGTATTCTATTTATGTTATAGTCAAGCCTGAAACTACAAGATGCAAAGATCTCATATAAAAGCATTCCACGTTCTCAATTGCTTTTAAAGGATGTTTAAGGATTTTATTTGTTTCAGGGCACTAACCTCTTTCATGAAAGCTTATGTTCATATTCAGAAAAACGTACTGTTCAAATCGGTGTTACAAAACTTTAAAACTTAAACAACATAAAAGTAAGCACAATGAGTGAAACAGTCCTTCATGTTTCCTCTCCTGTGTTCATTTCTTTTAGTGCTGGAGTCGGCAGGACTGGCTGTTTCATTGTGATAGATGCCATGTTAGAGCGAATAAAGCATGAAAAGACTGTAGATATTTATGGCCACGTAACTCTAATGAGAGCACAGAGAAATTACATGGTTCAAACTGAGGACCAATACATCTTTATCCATGATGCACTGCTGGAAGCAGTGACATGTGGAAATACCGAAGTGCCAGCCAGAAACCTGTATGCATATATCCAAAAGCTGACACAGATAGAAACAGGCGAGAATGTCACGGGAATGGAACTGGAATTTAAGGTACTGAAATTTTATGTTGCGGGTAACCAAAAGCAAATGGTGTAACACAAAGCTGCTCTGTTCTCCACCAGTTGTTTCCAGTAATATATATAAAGATATATTAGTAAATATATGTAAAAATAGTAAAAATATATATCCAGTAATGTAATGAAAAGTTAAAGACATTGGCAGACCAAAATTTTAAATTAGGAAGATGGTTCTTTCTGAAACATACAGTTCTGCCCTCAAGGGTTGTCTGGACAAGAACCATTCAGCAAGGGTGATTTAACCCTGCTGTTCCTTTGTTACAGCTTGAAATGTGTGTTTGTGTAGTGGTTTAATGCTGGAATTTGTCCATAAGCATTAATGGATCAGATAAGAACTTATATAAGGTGTTAAAAGAAACTTCAAAAATATTTAGGTAATGGAATAGGGTATGGAAAAGTAAGCACCTGAAATTGAAATTATTCATTAATGGGTAATGAGCAGAGATAAAACCTGATAGTGTCATTTATTTTTGTCATACCTGGCCTTAATTCTTTTGATTTGTTTTCAACAGCGTCTTGCTAGCTCTAAGGCTCATACTTCAAGATTCATCAGTGCCAATCTTCCATGTAATAAATTCAAAAATCGCCTTGTCAATATTATGCCATATGAATCCACAAGGGTATGCTTGCAGCCTATCCGAGGAGTAGAAGGCTCTGATTATATTAATGCCAGTTTCATTGATGGATACAGGTATTAACAGTAATGTCTTCTCATACAGACTGTTTTAAAAGTAAAAGGATTGTTTGTGTAATTGTATTGAAAATAAAAAAACTTAGCATTGAAATTTAGTATTTATTAATATCTGTGTATGCCATGTTTGAGTGGGTTTTTTTAAATTTTAATGAAGGTTTAGATTTTTACCCTGTGTAATACAGAAAAATAAAGGACATGGGATCTCAAACATTACATTTTTATCTATCTTTAAGCAACGGAGAACTCCCAGTATGCTTTACATGATTAAAGTTACAAAGATTTTTAAGCACATTCATTATTTGGAACCTCTGTCTCTTCACAATTATTCTACTTAAAAAGATACATAGAAATAGCATACAGGAGACAGACTCTGTGTGTCAAGTTTAGAACCTATGATCTTGGAACACTGACTGACTTGACCTAACCACCAAAAACATTTTATACATAAACAATTATGTAGCCCATCATTATCTTCATGACAACATCTCCTCAGCTGACTCAACCAGCTAGTAGAAAAAAGCAAGAAGGAGAAGTGGTATAGTTTTCCTAAGTCAGGTTACGTAGACCACAGCATCCATATCCAGAGAGATCATTTCCTAAGCCTCTGTGCATAACTGGAAACAACCAATCATCCAGTATCACCCACAGAGGTGTTTCTGTTGATTGAAAGAAGTGAGTAAAACACAAACTGGTCATCATCTTATACAGCTGCTGATGCAGAGGCTTTTAACAGCTTGATGGTAGCTTCCACAAGTAGGATATTAAGGCCCAGAAATGTAGGACACTCCATTCCCAAATTTTCTTCCTGCCATACTTTTTCTGGAGGCATGAGATTGTTGAAAAGGAGTTGATAAAGAAACTGATGCTATAATTCCAAATTTAATAGATTGTTACAGTTATTTCTACAAAAAGAACCAGCACAATTAAGTATTTAAGTGCTTTTTATAGCAGAAAAAATCGAACAATTAGACTTGAATTGAAATTTATATACTAATGATAAAGACAAACATCTTAATAATTTTCCTCTAAAAAAAAGTTCTAAAAATAAAAATCTCTAGTTTGATTAAACAATCATAATAAAGTTTTAATGGGCTTGTTATTCATAGTATATACATTTTTCCATAGATCATATTTACATATAAAGACACAATATGTTTATCAAGTCCCTTTTTTGATTAAAATATTGTTTTTACTTTACCTTTTTTTTAACATAGACAACAAAAAGCTTACATAGCTACACAGGGTCCTTTAGCAGAAACAACTGAAGACTTCTGGAGAATGCTCTGGGAGCATAATTCTACAATTGTGGTCATGCTCACTAAGCTGCGAGAAATGGGCAGAGTAAGTACTGCTCTAGTATTCCTTTGCTAAAATGTTGGTTATAGTGGTTCTTTTTATTAAAATATTTTATTATTTGTAATGTTTAAAGAAGAAAATTTAGATTCCTTCTTGTGTTGAAATATTGGTGGCTCTTTTTGGTCTGTAGCTCTAAGGTTTTCCAATCTGCCCATGTTTTGCAATAGAGAAACTAGACACAGCTTTTTGTTGTGGGGCATAATGAGATTAAGCAATTGAGTCTCTATGCTGATATTCTGAAGTATGCAGCAAGAGCATTGCTGTCTACTGAAAAAGATTATTTCTTTTTTGGAAACCACTTTTTCAGGGTCTTCATGTAACAACATTAAAAGAAAGTGTAAAGTTTCAGCACCTAGTTCAGAGTTCTAAACTCATTCCATTGATACTCTGTGTACTGGAAAGAATGAAGCAGTTTACTATTTGGGCAGGATTACATCGAGATAAAGCTGCTGTGTCATAAGCGAAATCTGAGTTAGGCTACATATCTGAGGGAGTAGAGATTATTCAGGACATGGCTAATGCATGCAGAAATAGAGTCTTAACTGAGGCTGGAGGAACTTGCTTCAAAAGGATAAAAAGAAAGAAAACTGAAGGTGGTTTCAAGATTTAAATTGAGATAAAAATTCTGTATTGAAAATTAGACTAGGGATAGCTCTTGTCACTGATAGATAATAAAACCGAGCAGAAGTATAAACAAGTTCAGATACACAGTGACCAGAAAGAACCCCTGTGCAATGCAATATTAAAGATAACTTTTTACTCACAGACTTTAATGTTCACACCAACACAAGCTGCTCATGTTCCTGTCACTAATGGCACTTTCCACGAATATTACACAGTTTGTGGCAGTGCTCTCAAGTTACCGGAAGTATATTATGCTTTGTTATTTTGTAGGAAAAATGCCACCAATACTGGCCTGCGGAACGCTCAGCCAGATATCAGTATTTTGTGGTAGATCCAATGGCAGAGTACAACATGCCACAGTATATTCTGAGGGAATTCAAGGTTACAGATGCAAGGGTAAGTTGACATAACATTACACTTATTCTGTAAATTTAAAAGAAAATGTCCATTTCTTTCTTTCCCGTTCTCTTTTTTTGTTTGTTGTTGTTTGGGGTTTTTTTAAATTTTTATCATTATTAAAAGAACCCTGGAGTTGTACTTTCTACAAGCAATAACAAAAAAGCAGATAAGGTTATTATACTAAATGAATGGTATCTTTCTGTAGATACAATAGACTTCATTCTGATCTACCATCTGGGCTGCACAGCTTTAAAAAATTCTGAACAACTATTTGTGCCAAATGCATTAGGTGATTTGAGGACCATTTTCTTTTTTTTCCTCATTTCCCTGTTGATCATTTCTAGGGATAATTTTTGCTACTTACAGCAGCAAATACATTGTTTTGCACCACCTTCTAGGCTGAGTGACTATGAAGGTTAATACATTGAAATTTTAAAACTGCAGAGCAATTGACATTCATACAAAAAATTTTACAAACTTTGCACATTACAATTTATTTTTTCATATAACTTATTTTCAGCACTCCAGTATATCTGCATAGTAGATACATGCAGCTGTGACCCTAGCATCCTAATTTCAATACTGCATTTCTTATCTGAATTCCTGAGTCCAAAACTGAGCACCGATATAAGTTTAAACCTACATAAACTTAATATATGTTTGACTTTTCTCAGATTTTTCAATTCTAGCACTTTAATCTGCATGGCAGGAAAACACATTTTCAGCCTCCATTTCTGTAGGCACTGTGGAATAATATTTGTTCAAGCAAAATAGCAGGAGGTACTGTCCGAGGATAATGACTGGCTACTCAGAGTTGCCAGTGAGCATCCAAAATATTACTTTCTCATAGTTAGCTAGACTACTGCTTTTAATGTAAGCATCAAGTAAATTTGGAGAGTATTGTCACTAACCAAGTCAGCATATGAACCTTTCTATTTGCCAAATGAGATTTAGGTGTATTTTTTTGTAAAGATACTGTAGACACACTGGATCTGCTTTTCATTCTATTTGAAGTCTAGTAAGGATCATACGACTTACAGCTTCTCTAACCTATTCATGCTTAACAAAAGTGGAGAACAGGCTCTTAGTATCCTAGTCTTTAAGCACACTTATAAGTGGAGGTAGCCAAAGCAAATTTTACTGCAAACATGCTGATAGTTTTCATATTTCATCTATTAAAAATCTCTCTCGGGCTGGAAGAGGTATTATGTGACATAGTTCACCAAGATCTGATCACAAAATAATATCTGTAACAAAAAGTCATAAATGCAGTTAATATATTTTCAAATTGGTCTTTCAACAGTTTACATTGAAGTACAGTATTTAAGAAAGTCTTGTTTACTTACATCTATCAAGCCAGTAAAATATCTGAAAGGACCAAATAACTACATTTACTAGAACTAGTTTTGTTTGGCCTGATATTAATCTACCTCTTTTAAAAAGTGTCAGGCATACATGCACCTTGACAGTCCTATTATGACATTTTACTGTCACATGTTGTTGCTTCTCAGATTTTAAAAATCCCTTTATCTTGGTGGTCCAAATTTTGTTAAAGTCATCAGTGACCTGACAGTACCATTCTAAATTTTGTAGATATACTAGGAAACTATACCTCCTTCCAAATTTACCAGAAGAGGTAGGAACTACTTACTAAAATGTACATTATAGTTAGGCTTTTGCGGGTGTCACCCCCTGTAATTGAGATCATCTGACTAAATCGCTGCATTCAAAGAAGAAATGCTGCAGTAGTTGTAACCATCCTCTCTCCCTTTCATATCCAAATCCATCCATACTGTTTCAATACCATCTGTGCTCTAGCAGAGCCATCCTGACCAATTATTCCACAGAGACAAAAAAATGAGGCATGCTGCCTTTGTACATCCCAGCAGCAAGTGTCTGGTGTGGGACTCGCTGTTATTTCTGAAACTGCACTGTGACTTGTTGTACAGTGATATTTACCTCTGTAACTGTTTCAATCTGCAGCTTCAAACTGCTTTGTACTCACTTTCTCCATAAACGCCAGAGGTCAGTGTGTTGGGCCAGTCTCATTTAAGGCTAAACTATTAGTGATGGTTGTAAGAGAGTGTTATAAATTCTACAGCCTGATCAAAAGACAATTGAATATCCTCTGTGAGGAGCAAAAAGAAATCCAAATGGTCAGCCAATCAATAGGATGATACATTAAAGGCCTTCTGTGCCACACAGGGATCTGAAGGTACTTATTTTGATAAATTACTGTGCAAACTGTCACAATATTTGAAAGTAAAGATTGTAATAAAATTTGGCATTTGTATTTAGACTTCTGTTGGCAAGAATCTCATTAAAAGAAATCAGGACTTTTTATGTCAGTAGCAGAGGGAGTTGTAAGAAATTGCAGATCAGTTCCCAGTATGCTTTAATTCAATAGACATAAACTAAGTAACTTTACTTCTCCGCTTATTAAATAACAGAAGCTATTGTCATTTCACAGACTTGCTTTGGAATATTGAGTTACTAAAATCGTGAAGCATACCAATGTTGTTGATTGAGATACACACAAAAAACAAATATTTACCCTTAAATCTATTTATCACATAGAAGTGTGTGGTCTTTCCAATGACAGACTAGACCTAAGTAAAGTGATGTCTTACCTTTTCTACCCCAAAAAAGTTACTGTTACTATACTGTAAATCCAATCAAGGTGAGAAATTGCTGAAGAGTTTCCATCTCCTTAACCAACTTGTTGAAAGTAAGTCAGATTTCAGGTTTTCGTTTTTCACTTTAGAATAATTGAAGGTTATTTTGTAGGGAATCAACCTATTGCTGTGTCTTCTTGATTAATTAATGTCATGTGCCTAAGGCTATCTGAAGAGCGCAATTTTATTATGTGTTCTTGGGGGCAAATGGGATCACAGAGACTATTATCAGAGAAGTTTATGTTAAGGAAATGCCATTTTGGGAAGAAATATTTAGTTCTTTCTGTTGATGATCACAGAAATCAAATTGAGTGAATCTTTTCAAGCATTTCTTTTTTTTTTTTTTTTAATATGGAGAGGTATACCACAGAAATAGACCACTAAACTGTCACAGTCATATAGTGGAAGTAGGCAATATATGTGTCTTCTCACAGTGCAGTGAGTGGCTGGCACACACACACTTCCTTACTCATCTGAGACATGGAAGGCAAAAACCCACAACACCAGAGAAAACATAAAAGCAAACTATTGGGTTTTCCTTTAGTGATTTTTAAAATGACTTTTATTTCATTTTAAAGGTCTATAATAACTGAGTGTCTGTGGTAGAGGGAAAAAAAGAGAGATTATTCTTGCCTTCAGCATAACCTTTTGCTTTGGGGGACCAATCTCCTGTAATAATTTCAATTTTTTATGAGTTTCACTTAGTAGAAGACAATTTTGAAGACATGGTAAGGTGAATGCTTATGAGACATGATGTCCAGAGGCACCGGTTAACACCTGTAGTCCACATGCCCATGCTTTTAAACATTTCATCTGTGCAGACTGACAGTGTCAAAATCATCATGCGCAATGTTTGAAAATGTAGAACCAATTTACTTTACCAATTTGTATTGCATTTTTTCTGTGTCCTGACTTTTGATATTTTGAATAGACATACAATGGAATTCAGCATTTAATAATTTCAGTGGCCTTATAATAAAAAAATAACTATGCTGCAGTATTCTGCAGTTTTAAGCAATGGTATTTCTAATCAGAGGGAATGAAGAGCTTCAGGTGACTTGTTTTGTAAAATGATGCACTTCTTCTCTAATTTAACTAACTCCAAGCTGTTTGTGAATCAAATTAACAGTTATTGAAGGCAAATTTGTGGTTTATTAGACAACTGGCTTGTTGTGACACATCTTGTACCAGGCAAAATATCCACATCAGACAAAGCAGCATAAAAGATCCCATCTGGAAGGAGGACAACAACTAAACAAGTCTTATCAGTAAAGATATTTCTGCCATTTAGGAAATGGAAAGTCAGATTGGATGACCTTGTTCTACCTGATTTATATTTGAAGGAATTGAGTCCACAGGATTCAAAACATCACTTACCAAAAGAGTCATATAACCTTTCGGGGTTGTTTGTGCTTTTAGCTTCAGACACACCTTTTACTCAGGGTGTCAGACAACTCTCCTATGCAGTAGGGAAGGACATCCATACAGTCTTGTTTATGAAACGACACATCCAGGGCAATGTCTACAAAAGTTCCAGCTGGTACTGCAATTGAAAGTTTTCATAAATGTGATCTTAGCAGTTCCCCAACACCTCTCAATGCCCTTGTTTTGTGATTGTCTTTATGATTATTGGCTGACTGACTTCAAGCCACTGCAGTATGCTTTAGTGATATATTATTTGTGTCTTTTGTTAAAGGATGGCCAGTCCCGAACAGTGAGGCAGTTCCAGTTCACTGACTGGCCAGAACAAGGAGTGCCAAAGTCTGGAGAAGGATTTATCGACTTCATAGGCCAAGTGCATAAAACAAAAGAGCAATTTGGTCAGGATGGACCAATTTCTGTTCATTGCAGGTAGGTAAGCAAAGTCTAAAAGTAACTGACACATAGATCTGGTTTTTTTTCTAAACCTGATTTCTGATTATGGCAAAGGTGAATATTTAAATAGAATTTCAGAGCTGAACTATTAGAAAATGTAAGCAAATAGAAAATCTAAAAAGGAGGATAATGAACTGCTTTACCAAATGGAAACTGTTGTGTAATATTCCAGTTTTGCAGAAATGTTTCTCCAGAAAGATGTGGAAGCACATGATTTTTTCTTCACTTAAAAATATCTCTAATGCAGTGTAAAAGCAGTCTGGTCAGTGCTGCATACAGGAGCCCTAAAGAGAGCCTTATCACAGACTGCTATAGCTGATAGTTTTTCCATTGAAAATTAAAAGCAAAGCTGTTACTTTGGTGCGAGTTATTAGCTGCAGACAAGCTAGTTACACCTCAGCACATTAGTAGCATTCAAGATAAGACAAAAATGGTAGCTATCTCAAGAAAGGGAATGAGTAGAAAGTGATATTTAGAAACTTTGTCTATCAAAAAGTCATTGAGGTTTGGGTTGATGAGTTCTACCTTCAGAACTTAATGCTCATTATTTGATGTGATGCCTTCTTTCATTTCTTTTATAATTGATATGCAGATGAAAACACTTTGTGGGGTATGTAAGAATAATCCAGAGTGGGCTTTTTAATATTCTTGTATTTTTATTTTCTTTACAGTAAGAAAGTAATACTCTCTCTAGAGTCCATAGCAGATGGCCAAAAATAATATCTTTATCTTTTATCTCTTATTTAATAAATTGTGTTCTGTAAATTCCATTAGGATTTTAGATACTCATTTTTGTAATATGAAATTATTTTTGGTAGATTAAATATTATTATTTATATAACAAAACTGCAAAATACTGACACAAGTTCTAAGTCCTTACCGCAGACCAAGCAATGCCCCAATATTAGCATGAAGATGAAGTGAATGAGTTTACTCGAGTCCATGAATCTACAGCTGGAGGGAGATTATCATCCTTCCAAAGTCAGGAGAAACCAGAAGCTGAGTTATCATCTCCTAATCTGAAAGACTGACATAATAAATGTATTGAACTTGAATCTTACCTTTTTTTGGTTGCCTAAAAGGTTTTATGGCCTGGTAGGAGAATAGAACTGCAGAGCAGTGGTTGGAATTCATTTGACAGGACCACCCTAATAAGAATAAGCCTTATTTTTTACATTAATGAGTTTTCAGAGAACAGGAGTATTAAGCAATGGATGTGATCTTTCATGCTAAAATACAAGTGAAATCCAGTGCAATTAATCATGATTTGGTCTTTAAATGTCTTTATCAACATTATGTAATGAAAATTTAAGGACTGGTAATGCTAATAACCACGATCAGTGTTAGTCAACTTCCATAAGTAGGAAATGTCCTTAGCAAACTACTAAGTTAATTTCTTTCTTTCAGAACACAAGATCCTGTATACTTCACTTCCTAGTCTCTGTAGAATTACTTTACCAATGCCTCCAGTTTGTACCATGATGAATTTTAAAGTGAATTAAAACTCCCCTAGTGCCACCTCCTTTTGTTTTGATTCTCACTGTACACAGTTTTCACACACTTGATTTCTGTGTTACGCAGTAAAGTCATGTCACCCATAATTTTAATTTTTCCTCTTCATGGCATTTTTACAAATAGGTCAGTGTGTTGAATTTAAAAATTTCTAACCTCATCAGGAAGATAATTAAAAATATTTAAGAGAGCAAAGGACTGTTCACCATGAAACAAATTTTCAATATTACATAATTCATAATCATCTTATTCCAGCTTTTAGCTGGACAGTGAGGAAGACCAACCTTTCCCAGAATGCATTCAAGATATATTTGAAGTAAGAGACTTCATGAAAATAACAAGGCTTGCTAATGGCTAATTAAAGTGACTTTGGTTTCTAACTGTTTACACTTTTGTAACCATACTGCATCAGGAAGTAGTACCTTCACTCTTTAGAAATCCTAAGCATTTTTTGGTGGGAGTTGTTGCAGTGTTAAAATATCCTGACCAATCTCAGGGGAACAGGTTTAGTTTCCTACAGACTTTATAAAAATATTACACTTGATTACTAATTAGGATTTGCAATCATTGATATCTTTCCATATTAGACTCTCTTCCTCATTAAGTAGGCTCTCCAGATACTTGTGGCTTTCTTAAGAACACAAGACAACAAATCATAGAATCACATAATCAGCAGGGTTATAAGAGACCTCCGAGATCAAGTACAACCCTTGATCCAACACCACTTTGATTACTAGATCATGGCACTAAGGGCCACATCCAGTCTATCTTGAAAACCAATAGGGGTGAAGAATCCACCACCACTCTGGGCAGGCTATTCCAATGCCTGATTACTCTCACTGTAAAGAATTTCTTTGTAATATCCAACCTAAACCTCCTCTGGCAGAGCTTAAGCTCATGCCCTCTTCCTTCCTGTAGTGAAAATTTGTCTAATGTATGAGGCCAGAAGTCCACTCATCAGTTAAGAAAATCATTCTGATTTTTGTTGGATATTTTAAATGGTGGAGCAGGTGTAGAAACATGGAGAATGGTAATCTGCCTTCATTCTGCTGGTTTCTTCATTCTGTGCTTCTTTGTTTAGATAACACTGTTGTTAGCTCTGTAAAGTCTAGGCTGCCATGGTATTTTTCCAGGATTTTTCAGGATGTTTCTTAAATACCAGCTTTCTAATTTACCTCATCAGGGAAAGGAGACCTTAACATTGCAATTGCTTTACATGTCCATGATTGCTGTCATCCCATATAGGTAAATCAGCACTGACGGCATGGTATTTTCTCAAGTGTTGTGTCAGTTGTCCTTTACCTTCAGCAATGTGAAGGCACACAGGCTATGCAAAACTGATAAATCTGGTCACTAAAGTTCAATAGCCCTAGAAATACACTAATCTAGGCCAAACACTAAAATATTGGTAAACAGTTTCAACATTCAATTTCCATGCAATTTTTGTGAATTCACTAGATCTCTGTCATAGTTCCTATGAACATTCAGAGTCCTTCAGATTTCACCTGCTGTTCCTCTTCTTCCACTCTCCTGTCTGGTGAATAAGTCTTATAAATATTCATTTTCCCAAGTTCATCTGACTGGAGAAAACCTGTTGAAATTATTAGGATGAACAGCAAGATGACAGGGTGCTAAATTTTCATGCATAGAAGTTCAGACCTGAAAAATCTTTTTTTTTCTGTCTCTTTGTCCAAGGGTAATCTTCATGAATAAGTGATTATTTAATTGTAAAAGCTGACAGCTATTGGCTCTAGTGATTACAAGATTTTCTATCACTTCTTGAGGGTTTAAGCTAATCACAGAAACTCAAGATAGAATAGAGAGCAAACAAGCCATGTATATTTGAAGAAGATATATGAGACTAGTGTAGACAGACATGGTATCTGAATATCAGCGTTAGAAAGCAGACACCCAGACTGGAATAAAAGCTGTCTTGAGATTTTTTGTATCCATTAGAACTGGAGTGTTCATGCAAAAGTTCATATTATTTGAATGATCACTATTTCTAACTCAAAGTAGAAGGTAAAATAACATACCAAAGATGTGCAAAATAGGGAATATACATGAACTAAGGCAAGCAGTAAAATGCATTTTGGCTACCTAAAGGGAAGTTGTAGCCAGGTGGGGGCTGGTCTCTTCTCCCAGGCACTCAGCAACAGGACAAGGGGGCACGGGCTTAAGCTCTGCCAGGGGAAATTTAAGTTGGAGATCAGAAAAAAATTCTTTACAGAGAGAGTAATCAAGCATTGGAATGGGCTGCCTAGAGAGGTGGTGGATTCACCATCCCTAGAGATTTTTAAACGGAGATTGGACGTGGCACTGAGTGCCATGATCTAGTAAATGGACTAGAGTTGGACCAAGGTTGGATTCGATGATCTTGGAGGTCTTTTCCAACCCAATCGATTCTATGATTCTATGATTCTTTTTCTCTTGTCACTTCCAGTGTATGTTATTGGCAACAAGTGTTGTCATTTTCCTTTACCACACACTGATTCTTGTCTATCTGGATGAAAAAACAAGTTACTTTGCAAAGAAGACTGGAGAGTCAGGACATACTTGATAGCACATAAAGTTTGCTTGAGCACAGTTATTCTTTTAAATGCAATGTTGTAATTTTTCGTGAAATTTTACTTACTGAGCCTTTCATCGTAGAGAAATTTGTACACATATGGTGTGTTATAACTACAGATGTTTTGTCAGCCAATTCTTTCAGCATTAGCCATCAATTAACATCCACTTCCTTCTTTTTTTCTATTTATTGCAACAGTGCGGGTGTTGGAAGGACTGGAGTATTCATAACCCTGAGCATTGTTTTAGAAAGAATGAGATATGAAGGTGTTGTAGACATCTTCCAGACAGTCAAAATGTTAAGGACTCAGCGGCCAGCCATGGTACAGACAGAGGTGAGCAAAACAATATCTGTATACAGTAGTCATGGAAAAGCAGTATTTGCACAACCAAAATAAAAATTGCACAGATTGAGGCTGTATAAATTGTGCTTACGTTTATATCTGAAGTCATGTAATGTCCCTGTTACTACTGAGTAAAATCTGCCCTAAAGATACTGCAAGTACTATTTCCTCTTACAGCAGTAGTTACTGCAGGCTGTGGAAGAAAAAGGTCATTTCAACAGTAGATCCTACATTGTGGTAGTTGAGAAAACATATCGGTGAAGCATCACCCATTTTCATTTGAACCTCGTTTCCTGGCAGAAACGTGTGGTAATAAAGAAGGTGGCAAATCATTCCTGCAGGTGGATCCACTGATTTTCTTTATTGTTGTTCTGGGACCTAAGTGTTGATTATGTCTTCAGACTGATGCTGTATTATTTTCGTGTTTTTCCTGACTTTGTGTCACCAAGCAAGTGGGTGTTTAGCCTGAAAATAATAATGATAAATTCAGCATTCAGGAGAACTATAGTGTAAATACTTTCTGTGCTGGCAGGAAGTGGCATAAAGAATTAAAGGGATAAGCAGTATCAACTGATTACCTGGGCCTGCATACTTGGAACTGTGTCATGTCATAAAGAATGCCTAAACATTATCAGTTAATGTTATACTTAATTTCTGCTCTAATTTCTGGACAGAAGACCTGAACTAAGCCAGAGCCAATAGGTTAGGAGAACTAAGAAAAAGGGAAAGAGAAGCAAACATTTTAGGTCATTCATATACATATATATATATATATATGTATATATATATATATATATGTATATATATGACTGACACTGGCCTTCAAATTACAGTGTGTGAAATTTAAAATGGTTCCCCAGAGTTTGCCATTTTTCATAAGAAAGTAAACTTGTTCAACAGAAGGTAGGAAGTCCTGTTTCTAAAAAGACAACTTCATGAAAACTTCTGTGAAAAATACAGATACTTATTTTTAATCTTGTCATTTAGCCAAGTAACTCACTGTGACCAAAGTGAAGAGTTAACTCCATTTCTTTTCCATTACCCATCATTCTTCTGAGTACACAAAATGAAAAGTGACTGCTTCCTGTCATTTTGGATTCAAGAAATAACTACAGTATACAGAAAAACTATGCTTCTTTGAGCCTACCTGACAAATACAGAGTTCAGTTCTACAATGTTATCCCTTTCCCTGCTTTGACTTATTTCTGTATGCTATCCTTCATCTCCACTGCTGAAAGTGTTCTGTACTGATTTCTTTCAGGATTCTGTGGAAAACAAATCTCTCATTCAGTATAAACTGCCAGGAAATCTAATCCTTATTCAACAAAGCACTTGAACTCCATGTGGACCACACATATGCTTAAAATTTAGGCATATGTTTAAGGCATTCTGCCACCTCTCCAACTATTCCAACTGAAAAAAAAAAACCCAGTTAGTGATCACACCACCTCAGTGAAGCAAATCTGATCAGTTACCTGGCCTACAAAAGAATTTTAATTATGAGCTTAATGAGTGCAACCTATATGGGGTTACCACATAGCCCTATCAGATATTGATATTTTGGAGCTATTTCTTTTATGGCTTGGGTTTTTTGTTTTTTTTTTCTTTTTTACCATTTAAACCCTGAGTGGCAGTGGCAAATGAGTACACAACTGTGCCATTTTAGTGTAATTGTGCAACATAACATAAATGTGCAAAAAGACTGCTTTATGAGGGTGAGAAAAATGCAAAATGCCAAATGGTTTTGTCAGAGGTGTAAGCAAATTTCTCACTACACTAAAATTCTCTCTTCTTCCAGGTGTAGGTTGAACTGCAGTCTGGTTTGTGTGAATGTGGTGCTTTAGCTGCATCTTTTTTAGCCCCTTTTCTTGCCACAGGCTTAAGGTATCTTCATCAAGGTCAATATTGCTAAAAGGTTAGGTTCCCATTGTTTCCTTAACATGACTTTTAACCTGATGGTTTTCCATGTAACGTTCCATATGAAGGCCCTGATGGACTTTGTCACTTAGTGTGTTGTATTTTCTGTAAATTTCATTGAATATTTTGCTACTTATTTTCAAATACATGGGGGAAAAGCACCTTAGCATGTTGCCATCAGAGGAAAGCTTTATGATGATACTGTTTTAATGCAGAATAACAGACAGTCTGTAGGTGAGTATATAGTCTCTACACAAATATAAGCTGCATTCCATGGAAATATTATTGCATTAAATGAGCATCTATCTTCATCTGTTGTAATTCACAGCAGTTTTCTGTTGATGTTGGCAAGTGAACATTGCTGAACTGCAGATGTCTAGGTGGTGTGTTTCTTTGTAGCTACAAAGTATTCACTCTTGTTGAAGGAAATTACAAACCAATCAAAAAACTGGCTTTTTGATGGCTTTTGTTTTCTGTCTTTCTTTCTAGGATCAATACCAGTTCTGCTATCGAGCCGCACTGGAATATTTGGGCAGCTTTGATCACTATGCAACATAAAAACCCATTGTGGATTTTTATTGCAGGCCCTTTAAGATCCAGAGAGCCGCTTCTGAGCCATATGATGTGCTTTAGAAGTACTTCTTAACTCTTAGCTAAGGAGCAATTATTGGGGATATATAAAGGAAAAAAAAAAGGAAAAAAAAAAGAACAAAAGTATTGGGGATATATAAAACAAAAAAACAACAAAAAATACCCCACTCAACAACTATTCCATGTGGACCAAGAATTCACAGTTTAATAACCTTACCATAATAAAAGAATCCTGACCACTGAGGCATCTGAAGGATCTCATTTACAGATACCTCAAGGGTTCAACACTGGTTGAAGTTAAAGGGAAGAGGAAATTATCAGAAAAAAAATTATCATCTTGTTCAGGATTACATGCTTTTGCAAAGTGGAGTTTTGAGAACTGCATTTCAGTGCAAGATGTTTGTTGCAAGATTGGGTCCTGACTTCTCAAACAAAGCAGACTCTTTACTTCAACATCACCCTCTCCTGTCATACTGCTCATCATAACACTTTAGGGGAAATGTGGGAATGTTTAAAAGGGAAGTCCTTGATTTAGTTTTTTAGTATTGTAAAGATACTGCTGACCTGTGCTTCATTTTTAACTGTGTAAACTTTTTCCTTTTTTTAACGAGTTTAGCATTCAATGAAGTGAATTAAAGAAAAGGTTGCATAACTGTTAATATTTTTGTTTAAATAATGTAGATTTTTTTTAAACTGTAGAACGGTTATCTGTAATATTGTGCTGTAGAAATGTTAAATACTTTGAAAATTTGCACATTTTTGTGCAGTCCTACAGTACCACAGTCTTGTTAGATATTAATTTCATAGTTCTATTTGATTTATTTCTTTAGGAAAATATTCACTGTAATCAGTTAAATCAAAATGGGGTTTTTTGGTTTCTTTTGGAATCAACAGGGAGGCGCAAAGTATAAAGATGTGGCTAGCACGTACACACGCACGCACACATATGCACATTCACACTCATACCCTCTCTCTTTTTATATATATGTTATGTATTACTGTCTACCCTTATCTGAATCTGTGTAGTTACAGAGATATAGATGGGTAGATATTCTATTCACACACACGCACATAAACATATCAGTTCTACATACCTGGATTTATCAAAGAATTGGGAAAATTTTTCAGCATACTACAATTATATCAAACTGCTATTTGATCATCTCTGCATCTTTAAACTCCATAAACCTCTGTTTCAAAGCGAAATGAGGAATGCACATCATTGATATTTGAACATCAGCTCTCTCCCAAATAATATTTCTATCTACATTTCCACATGAACACACACACGCACACATACACATGCACACACGCACACAGAGTATGTGATTTAGGCTTCAAGTGAAGTTCAATATTTGTAACACTATAGTGCAATAAGAAACCATATTATTAAATGTAGGAGGTGTGCATGTGGGAAAGGTCAGTGCATATCCCTTTAGGAGGGGAGAATGTTGTAATATACTAGGTATTAAGATGTTTTAAAATTGTATTCAATAGTATACTGTCTATAGTGTGCGCTATATAATTTACATTTCTCGTATGTAACAGGGCAAAGCCAAACACACATTGCTCTGTGAAATCTAATGTTTTGTGGCATACAGCATTGTTTGGGGATGCTGGGGTTTATTTTAATTTTACATTTAGAGTGCCTTATATTTGATGCCTATTTTGAATAGCATTTCTTTAATTTAGCCTTCATTTGTATTTGGTTTGGTTTGGTTATATCTTTGTTATTCGTTTCAAACGTTTTAATACATGTACCAGACAATTTTGAAAAATATGCATTTCCAGTTTCTAATCAAGTATGGATGGTAATAAATGATAACCCAAAACACATAGGTAGTCAAGGCCCTTTATCTTTCTATATTTCTAACAGACCAGCCCACAAATTGATAATCTGTTTATGTCTGGCTTTTCAAACCCACTGTGTCACTGGTTATAGTGTTATCATTGCAGCAATGTAGCAGTATGGTAGCAGTAGTTGACATTAGCAGTGCTTATGCATCTTTTTTTTTTTAATTTATTTTGGGCCAAGCCCTGCTTATTCGCTGGTTTCAATAAATTGCTAAAGTCAAACCATTGCTGTCAGTGGTAAGGTTCATGTAAGGCTAGCAAGACTGAGCCCACAGGACATACTGGAGAATGACAGTAGATTTTCTTCCAGAAAGCAATTAAAATTTTCTAAACAGCACAAAGACTCTTTATAGTATGCCATACATTGACTTCAATTTCCATCATGTGTTCTGCCATTGTCAGTACATGAGTATCAAAGGAATTCTTTCTATGGGGTTTCAAATAGGAGCATTGCTATGGCTTGTCAGTGTGATCTCAACATTTTTTCTTCTTCCAATTTTCCCACTGCTAGCGGAAAGAAAAATATGAAAGACCAAATTCCAGCAATTATATTTGAGCACTTTTATAAAGGAAAAAAACCAAACCAAAAAAAATAAAAACAAAAATATAGATATATATATATATAGGAATAGAAGTATTATAGAAGGCTACCTCAGAATGAGATTCTGTAACTTACATCTGAACCAGAGAAGAATGTGCACTATGTTTCTTTCTCTTCTTCTTGATTTACACTTTAAACTAATTATTGAAATGCCAGGTTATGTAATGTGATTATGTTCTTCAACTCAAATATGGGGAATCAAAAAACCAAAAAAATAAAAAAGGTATCATTTTGGGAACATAGACTAGTGAAGGTTCCTGTATACTGGATCTGTAAAAGGATCAGTGCATTTTCCCTAGCAGACTATCTTGCAAGTTCCAAAGAAAATGAGGGAATTTTTTAAAAGTACAAAAAAGTGGAGCCAATTTGTGAGGAAAACTGTTGTACGACTAAATACTCCTCTTAGGTTTTGTGTTTCTTAAGATAACTCTTAGCATCATTGATGTGCATTCCACTTTCTGTATTCTAATATATGCATTCTACAGTTAATTTAATTTGTGAGCATCTTTGTCTACATACATCATACATTTCCAAGCTTAAAATTGGTTCCATCAGCATAACCAATACGGTGCTATTATTTGCATTTATATGTGTAGTTATGTCTAATTTTGTAATTAGTTGCAATGGGGAAAACCCCCACAAAATATATAGAAATGATTTATACAAAAGTTTAATTTAGCTCTTTTTTAAAAAAAATTATTTGAGTGGTTAGATAGTGGAGAGGATGGCTGGGGGAAGGAGTGGCCCTCTAAGGAGATTTGCACTTTCTATATATACCTTTGTACTATGCACTGCCCTATTGATTCTACAGCCAATAACTTGAACCCATCTGTAAGAAACTGCTTATAAAATCCACTTGTATGTATTTAAATGACACAGAACATGTAAAAAGGAAAAAAAGAGTTTGCAATTACTTTAAAAAGCAACTGCTTTTTTTTCCTTTTATTCTTTCACATTTTTTCTTTTTTTTTCCTTTTTTCTTTTTTCTTTCTTTTTTCTTATTTTTCTTTTTTTTTTTTTTTTAATTTTCTTGGTGCCCTGATACTCCACAGATATCAGAAGGCTGCAGGTCTCATTATAACCATCCATTATGTGGCTTTGCCATTCAAGCTTGGAGTGTCTTTACAAAGATAATTAAAACTTGTGTTCTTTGCTCTTGTTTTGGATGCATAGACTGAAAAATTTAAAAACTTACCTTGTAAAATGGCTTGTTAAAAAAGATACAATTACCTCTAATTAGTAGTACGCGTAAATGTTTTACAGAATGAAAGGCGTGCTTTTTATTTTCTTACTTCGTTACATTGGTGGCAAAAGAAAGTCTGTATGAAAATCAGTTCTTTGCTGACACAAGTTCCATTTGTTACAGATGAATTCTAATAAAATGTCAGTGTTATGCAGCCCTGGTCTTCTTTCTTAAGCAGTACTTTTGAAATCAAAACTTGTTTGGTCCCTCTTGGTGATAAAGGAATTTAATTGGACCTACAAAGCAGCCATTAATCTTCTTAACTAGCTGCTGGACAGTGGAGAATGCATTCTTGGGTTAGCAAATATATATCATCTTTAGCAGCAAGCTTTGAGCCAGTGTAGGCAAACTCTTTGGCATAAATTCTCATAACATCATGAATTTAGTTGAAATTATCATGCTTTACATGCCTCTGGAATTCCTGTTTGTGCTTTAGAAATTTGTCATTACACTGAGAAAACAGATTTCTGTCAATTCTTAGGTGCAACCCAAAGAGGGCAAAATATTAACATATTTGAGGTAAATAGTGAATTTTTAATTCCTGCAGATTTGGCAGGTTCTGGGGTAAATCCAAAGTCACTTGTCAGAATTCAGTTACTGAAATTGTGGCAAGCCATCATAACTTTTGACTGATTTTCTGTTATGCACTGCATGTGCAGCGAGGGCAAATGTGGGTCTGTGAGATTGCTGTCCAAGTACTGTGCAAGAGTTTTTAAACATATTGGAAAAGTTCTAGATGAACATGCCAAGTGTATTGAGGGGCTGTGGCATGGCAATCTAGTCAAAGAAAACAAGTCTTGCTCTGTCTGCTTGTTTTGAAAGAAGGCAGGTTCTGTATCCCAGGATTACTTTTGCAAAGGAATACAGTCGGATAGCAAACAGAATTAAGTACATCTTAAAAAGAATCCTCTGTGCTGGAGAGATGTGCAAGACTTTAACATTAGGCTGATTTCTAAGAACATGTATTGTTCTTAGCCTAATTTCCACTTTAAGATGGTGATAACAGTGTAAGTGTGAAGCCTTGGTATTCTTACAGAGGCTTATTAATGTTTTTTCCACTGACTTTTGTGGATTTTACAATTACTGCATTGCAGGCTGCCTTTGGCTTGAATCTTTTTTGCGTAGTGTGTGCAAGGTGGTTTAGAGCTGTGTTATGTAAGGATTTCTTTAACTGTCTGAGTGGCTTTAGATGGTACCCTTTAATGTCAGCATTGACTTCTTTGGATTTTCCTGTTCTGTGCGTCTAGCATGGATCAAAATAAAGTGTGAAAATGAGTATTGACAAAAATATGTGGCTGTGTATGCCTTAATAACTTTTAAGTTAATGGGGTTTTAACAAAGTATAATTCATGTTTAACACAGAAAAAAATGTCATACACGTTGAAATCAGTACAGTTTAGAAATAGTGTTGAAATGTGAAATGAGCCCATCTCAAAGCAAAGCAATTGCTACAGACTTCCAAAGAAAATAATACTTACATCTTTTCTACATTAAACAATCACTTGGACCCAACTCCCAGATTGCCAGAATCTTTGGTGTTCATTCATGCTAGTATCTCTCAAAATGAGTCACTACTCATTCTAGGGCAAAAGGGGGATTTTCATCTATTACTTTACCGATTGTCTGCTCCTCCTAGTCTGCGTGAATTTATGACAGGAGCGAGGTACTGGTAATGTAATAAATAAAATACTGAAAAAGTACTGATAAGCAATGTATTGAAAGAAATTGTTCATTAACCAATGTCCACAACAGTTCACTACCAAACAGATTAGTACCCAGTGATCCCTGAAGAACATTATAACCTTCACTGGTCAAAAAAGAAGGAGAAAAAAATGTTCATAGAAATTGCTGAGTCCTTTTACTTCAGATCCAGACATGGCCTTTTTTTTTCTTTTTTCTCTTAACTGGTTTTGTAAGCAGAATGAACTTAAATGATTTTTCAAAGGCTTTGGAGTTTTGAGGAAAGTAGCCAGCAAATTTGCTGATGTGTAAGCCGACCTACCAGTGATGCATCACTTCCTCTCTCATAAAACTTAACATGGAAAAATAAAAATATGCATCTTGCCTGTGGAATTGTTGAATTCTATGAAATAGCCTTGAATTTTGAAACCTTGAAATATCACAGTTTCAGATAATCAAACTTCAACAACAGCACTGGATCAAATTGGCAAAAATGTCCACAGAAGTTACCAAATGGTATCAGCATCTCTTGCATTGGCAAAGAATGACTGACTTTAAAGCCATTTCAGAAGTGTGATATAGTGGTATTTTTTTTCATTCTTTCACTTCACATGGGGAAATAAAACACTGATGAGGTATGAGGCTGTAATAAATTTTCATTGTAAGACCTGTGGCAAAATTCATTTTATTCTTAATTTTTTTTTTTATTTTACTCCATTTTAATTTGTTTATTTTATTCTGTTTTATTCTGGTTTTGGGGTTTGTTTTTTTTTTGTTTCATTTTGCGGTTTTTTGTTTGGTTGGGTTTTTTTGTTTTGTTTTTTTTTGGAGGAGGAGGAGGAGGAGGGCATCTTATACTGTGCTACTGCAACTCTGGAAAGTTATTTGATTCAGAACCTGAAAGATTTGGATAATGTTGCTGCATTGTGTCCTGTGTTTTAAATGAGTTGGTTCTGTCCTTCAGTTCGGCTTATACAGAGTACCATAGTAGGATGCAAAGTGTTTTTCTATTACTAATGCAATGAGTCAAGATGGGAGGAAACATCTGCTGACTTGCCTTCAGAGGAAAGCAGAATGATAACCTGCAAATGAGACATTGTAGTGAATAGAGATAATCTTGCATCAAGACTATGAATAGGATGCTTTTGAACCCAAAATGCATTCAGCTTGCTTCTGTCAGCAGAAGTCTTTATTATTGTAGCAGGAGCAAGCAACCAACCTCTCTTTGCCAATAAAAGTAGTTCGTTATATATTCAACAGCCTTATTGGATTTAGAATGTAAATCCTTAAAGTCAAAACTGCCTGGAAATGCCTTTCCTTCTGTCATACATAAAAATAAGGAAACAGAATGTAGGATTTTCTTTACTGAAAGAAATTATTTGAAAATACATCAGGATTACTATACTTCTGGTCTTCAAAAATCCAGTTTGCTCTTGAAATCTGGTAAGGTGTAAGGGAGTTGCATGAGCCCAATAGTCTACTGCAGTTGACATTTTACAAAAACACAGCAAGTTCTTAACTGTACAGCAAAAGAAAACAAAGTGTCATCTAGAGTCTCTGCGTGGGATTTCCGAGTTCACCACGCACATCAGCGTCACTGCTGTCACTTTAGCCAAACCAACCAGCTTGTGCTACCACTGCAAGACATCTAGTTCAGGCACTGTGGTAATTCAAATTAAGCACACAAAAAAACAAAAATAATGACTAATGATGAGTATACAGTACCCATTGAAACAGCTTTCACTGACAACAATAAAACCATGTACTTCTGTTCTGTACACATAAAATGCTTCTCATCACAATATCCCCTCAACTGTCCACACTTCCAAAGAATATTTTACGAACGTTTTGCACATACACACCTTCTGTCTGAACACCTTTTATTCCACTTTTTTCTGTGGAAGTTTGCTATTCCATTTCCATCAAATGCTTATACTGTTGTGTGTTTCCTTTAGAGCTTAGTTCCTGACAGTTTTAGAGAACACATACCCAATTTACAGCACCATGCAGAAAACTAGAGTTATTGACTGAGACCCAAAACTATATATTCAGCCTAGAGGGAGAAATATGTTTGTTTAGATTGTAGAATAGACTGGAGAATAATGAGTAGGCATCTGAGCTGCCTATCAACATGGTGAAGTGAAGTTCTCTCTTAGAGAAAGAGGAAAAATGTGGACTTCTATTTGGCTGTAATATAGGCGTGGGAAATAATATTCCAAGTGATATTTTCGGGTACAATATTTTAGATTTGTGACCTAAACAGTGTTGTTAACAGTGTTTTACTTATGGCAGAGCAGTTTTCAGGGTGTTGAGGTCATGGCTCCAGCAGTGATCAGTCTGGGGACACACAAGACATTGAGAAAGAACACAACTGAGGCAGCTGACCAAAAGGAAAGCCCATACCAAATGATGTCATGTTCATCAATAAAAAATGGGGTAAAGCAAGAAGAAAGATCTATGTTCAGAGTTAAGCATTTGTCTTTTCATGTAGCCATTACGTGTGATGCCTTTCTTTACTGGAAAGAACATCTGCCTACTGTTAGCAGTGAATTAATTTGTTATTTCACTTTGCTTGCACTTGTACCATTCCATTTACATATTAAACTGTCTTTAGCTCAGTTTTCTCACTTTTGCCCCTCTGATTCTCTCTCCATGCCTCTGAGGGCTGAAGTGAGCAAATGGCTGTGTGGAGCCTAGCTACTGCCTGGGGTTAACCCACAACATTTGGTTACTGATTTTTATTGTGAGTTGTTACATCCAAAGCAGACATCAACCAGAAATTTCAGCTGATGTTCCTGGGGAGCCAATTACAGAGAAGCTTTTTCTGCACACTCTGTGCAGAAGCAGGAGAAAGAACACCATGGTCATTGCCCACAAGTTACAAAATGTGAAATAGAATGTTACTGTCTAGAAACCGTAGATAACAAGGTATGAGAGATAAACACTGCAACAAATGCATAAACAATATAAACAGTAATTGACTAAAAGTCAGTTTTTGCAAATACTAGAGAAGTACAAGTCTACAAGCAAACCTCACAGATGAAGACATTAGGGCTTCAATTAAAACCTTACTCTTACACGTGCTCCTCACATGAAAACACCGCCAGTGTTGATCTGGCTAATTGAAGAATTAATCCAAAATGGAAGGTGTCCTCAAAGAAGGAAAAGAGCTACTATCCTTCTTGCATGCTACTTCTTATGTCATATGCATGTACAAATATGTTTAAGATAAGGGAATGCATTTCAAGCCTTTTTTTTAGTGGGTTTAAAACAATGAATATTTGTTTCTTAAATAAATATGAATGAATCATCTTGGAGTAAACAAAATCCTGCCTTCAAGAAAAGATTTTTGTTTCCTATTTTGAGCTCCTTATTAGTAGAATTTTAGTTAAGTAGTATCAAATAAGTAATATACCTAATGAAAGATATTTGGTAAATATCTGATGGTTGGTAGTTTTTTAAGGATGTATAAGAAAAATCTCTGTATATTTATGTCTGGCTCACTGAGTACATGTGCTCTGAACATGGGCGCCATGTGCAGACGGGATTTTTCATCTCTAAAAATTAACAGTACTCAGATTGAAATTATGAAGATTGACTGAAATTAGAAATGCTGTTGATTTATTCCTTAAAAGTGTTTTGTTCCATTACTCTTTCATGACAATGTGTTCTGAGGACCCAGTGGGACATACTCCTTTGCCTGATTACAAAATTGATATTTTTAAACAAGTAAATAATTTGTGTGATTGTGGTAATTTCATAATTGCTAGGAGTAAATTCTGAAAGGGCTAAAAGAACTGCTGAAAGTTGTGTTCTTTTGTGTATATGCATGGTCTGTTCTCAAGATATTATAGAAAAAGATTGGGCTTTGCATTGCAGGCTCTTGGAAGTGTTTTGTTAAATGACATTAAAAGCTCAGTCATGTTAAGAAGAAACTTCTGCTTATAAGTAAATTTGCTCACTGAAGCATCATATAGTTAATTAAACACTTCGGGGTTTTGTTGTTTTGTTTTGTTTTTCCAAAGTAACAGAGAGAGACGTATGCAATAAATTCTGTTGATGGTATCCACTCCAGGTCGTTGCTGGCATCACTCTAGTATATTTGTCTTTTAACCTTACTTTCCTTTTAATAGCTATAGAAGGGAGATTAATATCAATATGCTTTGGCTATTTTGACAGAAATTTCCTTTGGGCAAAACTTTTACCTGCCAATAAGCATACAACTTCATTGATCACTATAAAGTACCACAAAATTGTAATTTCATGGAATGGTAGACAATCAAATAACTTAAATTCGGGATCACCAAACTCAGAAAAATCCTTAAAAAGTGGAAAGGCAATAAAATTTAATGTTGACATAAACTTTGCTAAGTTCTTTCCTTTGTTCTTCCTTCATCAATGTAGTAGGATACTAAAAGTATTATTGGACCAAGTTATTTTATTAAAGGGATGAGGCAAGAAATATAAGTAACAAAAGAAAACCTTAGTATGACCACACTAAACAGACAGAGAAACATGGAGCAACAAACAAACAAAAAGAAAATCATCAAAATAGTGAATTTGTTTCAGCTTGGCACCAGTTAATTAGTGACTTTCAGTATCTGGGAGAAAAGAATGCTGGGAGGGAGGCTACTAATACTAAACCAAAAATCTGACACAAACCATATGGTATATTTGTTCTCCATGGCTGAGCTAAAGGACTTCATAAACACAAGGCTTCACTCATTAATAGAATTATGACAGACTTCTTAGCCTCTCCCATATTTTATATTTGTACCTTGCAGTCCACAATGGCTCTTTCTCTAACAGTCCTATGAAATACTGTAATATTGTTCATATAATGTGTCTGCAAACTGCAACGTTGTCCTTTCTATGTACCTGTTGATTTGCCTAGTTGGTATTTTAAGTCAGCATTTAAATTTCTTATACTATACTCAATTGTCAGCTATTTTAGATGCTGACATACCTAACATCTAACGCAGCAAAAGTGCATCTGTAACTCAAACTGGGACTCTACAGACTAATTCTCAAAGAAGCTGTTCCCCTGCTCTTTCCAGTTCTGTCCAATACTATAGGTATGTTCAGAACAAATTTTAAAATATCAGGTACATCTTGCAGTGGCAAATGGAGTGCAGATTTTGACAAGCAGCACACATCCCCGGTGGCAAACTGATACATTCCTGAGTCTATTGGGATAGCTGTCACTTATTTTTCCACCATTCTCTTTGCCCAAGTTACTGCAATGCTAATTATCAGGACATTTCTTAGCAGCAACCTAAAGGCCTTTCTAGATAAGGGTAAAAATGAGGGAAATTTATCTCATGTTGTCAAATGGATTTGGGAAATATTCCCTCAAAGTTTACACAATTCCTGTATGAGCAGCTGTCCATTCAGGTATTAGTAAAGCAACTCTGTTGTGTTGGTATCCCTCTTGTAGACATAGTTTAGCTTTAAACTGTGAGTACCTGACTCATAGCTAAGGATTACAGTGAGTGTCAGGGTATCCAAGAAATAACGCAAGGGGCACAAACTGAAACATGGAAGGTTCTCTGAGACCATCAGGAAACACTTCTTCACCACAAGCATGACTAATTCCTAGCACAGGTTGGCCAGACCAGTGATGGAGTTGCCATTCTTGGAGATACTCAAAGGCCATCTGGATATAGTGCTGGGGTACATGTTCATTGTGGTCCTGTGTGAGCAGTGGGATTGGACCAGGTGACCTCCAATGGGTCTCTTCCAACTGTAACCATTTATGGATAAGGCATAGAATCCACGTCTTTGGGATGAACTTGAAGTTCTCTAATGCCAGGTTTCTTATACCACACAATGTTTTCTGCTTTTGAGTGTCACAAGGAAGAATCACAGAATCATGGAATATGCTGAGTTGAAAGGGATCCACAAGCATGATCAAGTCCACCACCCTTTTGATGAAGAGTCTGTTTCTAATAAACAGCATAAACCTCCCCTTACACAACTTCAGGTCATTCCCTTTACTCCTATCACTGGTCACCAGAGAAAAGGAATCAGTGTCTGCCCTTCCTCTTCCTGTCATGAGGAAGTTGTAGACTCCAATGAGGTCTCTTCTCCATTTTCTCTTCTCCAGGCTGAACAGACCAAGTGATCTCAGCCACTGCTCACATGGCTTCCCCTCAAGGTCCTTCACTATCTTGTTGTCCCTCCTTTGGACTCTGCCTGAGAGCTTAATATCTTTCCTATATTGTGGTGCCCAAAACTGAACACAATATCCAAAGTGAGGCTGTCCCAGTGCAGAGCAGAGCAGGACAATCCCCTCCCATGACCAGCTGGTGATGCTGTGCCTGATGCCCCCCCAGGACACGGTTGGCTCTCCTGCCTACCAGGGCACTGCTGACTCATATTCAACTTCCCATTGACCAGGACCAGCTGAAGAATTTTTCATTTAACACACATTTCTGTATCTCAATAAATAAGCTCTGACTAGCTTCAGTCGTACCTATATACATACATGTATGTGTATCTATAGAAATATATACTTATATATACATAACATAGTACAGTGTTTCTTAACATTTGGACTAGGAGGTGCTTTGTGGTTTTTAGCTTTTCAGAAAATATGTGTCATTCATGTTTTTCTTTTTGGATACTTGATCTGTTTAAAGAGAACATTTTAATGGCATCATTTTTAACTACAGTATTTACTTTCTCCTTAGTTCTGAGAGACACTGTGTTTACAAAGGAAACTCTGATATCTTGTCAAGCCCTTGACCAAATTTCGTTTCTCAGAAGACATTTATGTTTTCCTTATTGATTCAATTGGAAGTGAGCTTAGTGGAGCCAGATAAAAAGCACATTGTATGCTATCTTTACTCTTAACTCTATGAGAATTAATCCATGGTTAACATTTCCATATACATTTCTTGTACAAATGATTCAGTATTTTTTATAAATACAACTGAAATAATTTACCTAATTTTCAATTTGTTGTCTACTCAAAATTTTCTCTTTAATTTGCCAATTCCTCATTAAAATTGTTTTTTTTCAATGGGACATAGAGTTTAATGACAAAAATTATTTCTTGTCTCATGAATGTGAATAAGTGGGGCATGCATTAGCCCTCTCATTCCCTTTTCTGTTTCTATTTATGTTCTCATGAGCTATTTGGTTTCCAGAAAAATTAGTGTTTTAGATGCAGTTTGTTCACTGATTCTTCAGCCATTGTCTGGTTTTGTGCCTGTTCAGATGAGAGGGAAAATTGAAAGCAATTACCTTGGAGATGTATTTTTTGCCTTATTTGAAGACCCATAGGTTTTTGTATTTGCCTGAGTTAAAGCCATGTCCAGAGGCTAAAATCAAGACTAATGCAAGCTGAAGTCTTACACTACTTAATGAAAACATCTGCACTGTTTTCTTTCACTGTTTAATGCTTCTGACAAACAAATTCCCAGAGCAATATGGTAGTGGAATTTTCCAGATTTTGTGGGTATAGCATTCCAAGGATTGTCTTAATTTTGTGCACCAAATGGATATATTGATTATGCTTCTTTTTAGTCTTTGTCTTTGTTTTTTTATTTTAAAGTAAAAAAATGTATGTCTACGTTTCTTGTGGTTTCAGGGGAAGGAATAGAAGAACACATGAGCAGGCTGTTTCTAATGAAAGAAGAGGCTTGTTACATGAAACACCTGCATTAGAAAATCTTTCCCTCATTAAACGCAGCTTAAACTCAGACAGACTCCTGTCACCAGGAGCTGAGAGTTGTGAAGTTCCAACTGCTGAGTCGTAACCTCCAGCTTGGACACAGCAGGCCGCAACAGGGAAGATGTGTTATGAAACAGATAGCTAGTAAAAAAAACCCTCCACCCTAACTTCTACTCTTTCTTAATGGAAAGAGAAGGATCATAATGATTAATTTCTGAGTGTTCTTCCCCTAAACTGTACTGATATGTGGAAGTGGATCCACTTCATGAGCCAGTTAGATGACCCAAAGATTTCTATTTCTTTCACCAGTGGAGTGTACCATAGAACAGGCTTTTGTCTTCCCCACACTGTGGGAATCCAGCATAGCAGAGTCATGCAAATGGGGTGTAAAGGAGGTTGACAGTTTGATCAACCTCACACCAGTTCCTGACAAATGAAGGGGCAAGTAGTGCTGAGAAAGTTTCCTAACATGTGAAGGACCAGAAAGTGGATAGAAGTAGTCAGCGTGAATTTATGAAGGAGAAATATCATTATCAAGGAGCTAAAAAGAAATGAGGTTCAAAGGGAACCTGAAAATACAGAGCAGCTATTTTTAAAATCTAAGTTTTATACTTACAGTAAATGCACAAAACCTAGCAGGGGAAACAAAACAAAATATACATATCTGAACCTCTCTCAGTCTAGAAAAATTCTTGCTCAATCTGATGGTTCTTTCTAGAGACACAGACAGTGTGTATCCTCAGATACCTTTAGCTACACCTTTCAGGGTTCATATTCTATTTATATGTCTCTCTCACTTCATCTTCACATTAAACTATTGATTCTTCAAAAAACTTTTGTCTAAAATCTCTCTAATTTTACAGTTAGAATTTCTGAGTATACACAAGCATGTCCCCGTGTTTCAGAGAGACACAGCCTCTTGGAGGAGTATACCAATGTTCTCTCAAAAAAGAGACTGCTGTTACATCTCCTGAAAGTGTAACAGTATGCAACAGACAGGAAGTCAATCAGGATGATTCGGGTGTCTCTGTCCAGGTGCTGGCAGTGGGTGGCTGCAGGGGTAGCCTCTCTAACAAGAGGCCAGACACAGCGCATTCCAGCCAGCTCCAAAGTGGACCCATACAAGACTCAGGTAAGGCTGTCAGCCTCATGGCATGGGGAAGTAGTGCTTCTGTGAAAATGTGTTTAGAAAGGGTAAAATGCCAGCTATCAAAGTGAGGAGGGATGAAAAAAAATAACACATGATGATCAACCCTGTGAACACCAAGGTCAGTGAAGACAGAGGGAGAGGAAGAGATCACAGTATCACAGTATGTGCTGAGCTGAAAGAGACCCACAAGATTCATCAAGTCCAACCCTTAGCCCCGCACAGGACCATCACAAAGAGGCACACCATGTGCCTGAGAGTATGCTCCTCTCCAGATGCCAAAGCAGAGATTCCATGGCAGCACATGGAGAGGACCATGCTAGAGCAGGAGAAATGTGTGAGGAGGAAGGAGCTACAGAGAAGAACAAATATATCCTGACCCCAAAGCTCCATTCCTCAGCCTCTTGGCTTCTCAGAGTAGGAAGAAATTTCAAAGAAGTGAGAGTGAGGGAGTGAAGTTGAGCCTGATGAAAAAAGCCAGGGGAAGTGTGTTTGTGGGCGGGTTGTTTAAATTTGTCTTCGTTTCTCATGATAAGGAACTATTTTAATTAGCAATAAATTAAATTTATTTTCCACAGGCTGAATTTGTTTTGCCTGTGGTGGTAATTAGCAAGTGACCTCCCTCTATTTACTTTGCCTTGTGAGCTTTTTCATCTTATTTTCTCCCCTGGACCTATTGAAGAAGGTGCAGTGACAGAGCAGCTAGGTCAGCATCTGTCAGCTGGTCAAGGCAAACTCACCATATGGGTTAATGTGAATTTTGGGGGTTTGCCACTCATTATATTTTATGCCATACAGATTTTTTAGCAAGCACAAAATGGCGAGAATGGCATGGTATGAAGAACAGTACTATTGTGAAGGACCATTCCCTTTCCTTTCTTCCACAAGGCTGAAGAAGATTGAGATCTTTATTTAGGCTCATCAGGTTGCAATCACCTGAGAAGTCTAGTTAACCTAGAAAAACAGAAGATGCTCAAAAGTGATGAGAACAAAAAATTTCAGAAATGCATTTTCATGCACTACCTTTCAAAAAGTAATACCTCTTGGGGTGGAACACTGCTGCACTGCTCTGTAGTGGGGACTGCAGATATCTGGAGTAAGAAGCTCAGAAGCATGCTGACAGTAAGTGAGTGAAAAACTATTGTTAAATTCCACTTAAAGTGTGTCTGAAAGAAAGTGGATTTATATGACATGGGGATGATTAATACGAGAATGGCAGCACTTTGGTCCTTCAGTAGACAAAGAAGACAACTTTTTTGTCAGTAGAGAAAGTGTTTGAGAAAGGGCAACATGCCAGCTATCAAAGTGAGGAGGAGCAAAAAAAAATAATGCATGACAGTAGACAAAGAAGGCAGCTTGTGAAAGGTAAGTTTCATTTCTAACTTTCAAAATCCATATGCTGTATTGTAAAACTGGTGGATGTTAGGGTACAACTTAGTCTTTCATCACCCTTTTGCCACTTTATGCAGGGCAATGGTGAAGGCTACTGTCAGTTCATTCATTAAGTATCCATATATATAAGGTGCTATTCATGACATCAATTCATTTAAGCAACTTAGTTGACTAAAGCTGCATGAAATGAATATTCAATTAAATCTGTTTTGGCTCTCATTCAGATATTCAAACAAGCTAAACCTTTGGCTTGTTCACTTGTGAAATAAGCTCTTTTATGGGGATGTAAAATAGCTTTTCACAATGGGTAAGCTCTGATCTCTGATCCACATATGTGTAACAACTAAAAGAAGCATAATCCAGGAATTTGAAATTCTAGCAACGGTATCCTCACTGAACTGTTTCTCCATTAGGACTTTTCAATATTCTGAAACCACGTTAGGGCAGACATGCTTGTCTTGCATGTCTGTACTTAAAGATAATGAAAATGCATCATTGAAACATGCAAGAGTAGTTCCTAACACACCTGATCTTGATTTTCATATCTGAAACTCTGAAATAGGATCTATAAACACAGATAGATATTTTTCAGTTTTTCAGGGGACTTTTCATTGCATCAAGTTTTTTATAGCTGCCTTCAAGCACTCATTTCAAAACTCTTTGGGGCACCAGTCTTTTTAAAATAAGGTTGTTCCAGACTTCTGTAAGTAACCTTTAACAGGTTATTAACCTAAGCTGGAGATTCACTTAATCATCAGTATAATATTAGCTAAATCAACTGAAAAAAAAAAAAACCCTGAAATTATGGGCTAGTACTAGTTTTGGATAAATATGACCAGGTACATGGTTACATGGTTGAACTAGGAAAGACTATCTATCTAGACGTGGCATTAGGTGAAACACTTGTCCTTCCAGTGCAACATTCAGCAACAACAAGATAGGAGAGATATTCCACAGACACAAACGCAAAAGGACTACCTGGGGTTTTGGTAGGGTTTTTTTCTTATTTCTAGAAAATATGATCTAACTGGAAGACAAGAATTTACGATCATCATCTGAAAAAGTCCATGTTGTGACCAATTCAAATAACAATAGTATCCTGTACGTAGCATGACTGTCTACTGAATGGAGTCTGTTTACTCCCAGTCCAAGAGGATAGGGTAGGGTATTTCACCAAGATGAAAGGCAAGTAATGTTGTAAGTGCTGTGATAGATTATACAGGTGGAAACATGCTGAATGTATCTCTTTCCATGAGAAATGACACACAAGGGTTCTGTTACTTTTGAATTCATTGAAGATGTTAGAAATTTACGTCTTTAGTGAAAATAGGATTCATGACAGAGTTGACAGTAAAGAAGTAAAAGATACACCACCCCACAAATGCATAGAGCATAAATAAGCATTAAGAAAAACATAGAACACCCTAAACCTAATTTTCTATACCTTCAGATCTTGCATTAATTTTACTATTTTTCTTTTCCTTTTTCCTTCTGTTTCATTGGTTGGTTGTGAGTTTTTTAGGAGTATCATTATATACTCTCTTTTAAAGATGAAGTTCCATTATTTCATAGTGTAAATAGACATAAAGATAAGTGTAAATCTTTCATTTCATTAATTATTGTGTTCTTGATTGCTTATGTATTTTTTAAAAAAATCTAAAACCAGAATAAATGCATTAAAAAATATTCTTTTTTTGTTTCATGGGATCACTTTTGACAGAGATGAGGACCAAAGGAGAAGGGGAGCCCCAATTCTGCTACCTGTTTGATTTCATGCTGGTTTTAATTTTGAGCAATGCTAATGACTAGTGTATCTGAAGGCCTGGATCATTAAACATTAAGCCTCCCAATCCAAACCTTTCCCATGAATAGCTGCTCCATTTTGAAATCTAAAGGAAGAAATACTCACTGCATTGAATACAGAAATTTGCTCTTTGGTTTTATATATATTGACACATTATTTTTGCCAATCCCTGTCAGACACACAGTGACTGATAGGAATTTATTTTTTGTGCCAGATTTACGTCTATTCACAGCCAAATAATAGTCAAGTTTTTAATGAGACACCCAGTAACTCAGAATACTTAGAAAAAGCAAACAAATATCTCAAAGCCAGCAACTAGGATATACATATTGCTGTGTATTTCAAAAAAAATAAACAATCCTGTTTTCATTATCCTAGGCATCTAGGATCACCAGAGGAGGTCCAAAGGAAGAGGGTTGTGCCACCTTTCATTCTGGTCCCTAATCTAGTTTGATAACAGTAGATAACATATTAGATAACTTATCTAACATGATAAGACAAGGCTAGTGTCCTACCAACTGAGACAACTTCATTTGATTCAATTCACTCATAACTCTCAGTTTATCTCTACTCATGACATCTGCATTTCCACAGCTGAGCAAATATACTGTTTTCATGTCTATCTACAAAAACAAACTTCAAATTTAAACACCCTTACATTTCTATGTGCACTAGCAACAGATTATAAGATTGTAAGGCAATTCACTTTAGCCTAGTGTCTTCAATATTTTCTTTGAAAGAAACCAAACTAGACATGGCAATGATTTTAGAAACACTTCTCCTTCCTACTTAGCTGTGAAGAGTGTTGCTTTCACACAATTTAACAGAAACATTAAAGTTATAGGAGGGCTAAATAAATGGGGAGTAGGGGAGAGGAAATGGACCAGATCTGCAGTAATGCAGAAGGGTTTCTGTGTATTGCTTTTTAACATGTGAGAGGTCAGGATTTCTGACCCATTTGTTCTATAAAAAATTTGTTCTGTCCTCTCCTTTTGTTAATTCTGACTAGTGTAATTGCATTTATTTTGCCAAAAGGAGAATTGTGGGTCAGGAGAGAGAGGAGCTGGAGTGTGACGATAGCTGGGGTAGTACAACAGCCACGACATAGTGGCTGTTCTGCTGCTCACTGGAGTGATACAGCTCAGTATGGGCAGAGCAAAGCAGCAACCCAAGATGAATGGCAGGAGGAGGAACTCTTCCAGTCCTATGTGGCTACTCAGCATTTGTCTCCAGGAACAATTATGTCTCATAAGCTTTCCAAGAAGCAAGACTTTTCAAAACAGGAACCTTCTGTACATAATCGTGTTTCAGCTCCTGGATATAAACTGTTTTGCACATTATGTGTTCTCATCTCTGCTGGATTTTAGTGCTAATCTGGAAGGGAAAATCTAATGGCCTAAACAACCCACTTGCTACTTTTTATTGCTAAAATGTCACCACAACTCTTGATAGAATTAAAATATACCAAAGTAAATACTCTTCTGTATTTGTATTAAATACCCATGTGCAATAAGCCACTTTATGGGCCAGTGAACTGGAAAATGAAATTATTGTATTAATGTGACTTCTTACTTATGATAGGAGAGCACTGTCATAAAAATGACAGCATATTGGCTTGGTTTTCACACCTGAAAACAAAAGCAAAACAAGAAAAATTCTTCTGAAGTAGAGTAAGAAGATACTGTCTGACATTTTTCTCCAGCTCTGGCACTTTGTATTTGGGGTCTGGAGAGGAACTGTTTTATGACTGATTCAAGCAGTCTTTAAGAGGAGTCTCTGAAGAGAAAGCATGGGCGGAACCTACAGCAGGAGTATTTGTTTGTACATGGTGACCGTCATTTCTCCAGCCTGCCTGACCTACAGGGCTCCTCGTGGCTCACCTGAAACTACTCCCCCAGACTCAAGTCTCTGGAGCCATGCATCCAGTTCCCTGTGCATGCTCCAAGTCTATATCCCCTGAAATAAATCCCTGGAAAACTACAGCTTTTGAATAACTCACCAAGCTTTTTGCAAGTCCCAGTGCTCCTGCATGCCCTGTCTCTTGCCAGGAGGGTGGAACATGTCCCACCTTCCAGTCACTACTGTGGGGAGTACCCGCCACTCTTGAGCTGTGCTGTGTCCCAAAAGACTTCTGTGTTGAAAATGACTTTTACTGAAGTTATTATCATCTTATATCTATGTACAGGAAAAATGTGTCTAATCTAATTTTATCTGATATCTTATATAATCCTTTCTAAGAAATAAATTAAAACTATTGGTACTGATAGGAAAAGGGGCTACAGGTTTTAATTTAGATTTGGCTAATCATAATCCTGCCTGCTATAAGAAGGTTTTTGTTAATATGAATTTAGGTCTTAAGAGATTCTTTTCCTTAAAACTGTCTTCATCATTAAATCTCTAACTAAACCTGATCTAAACAAACAGACCAGATTCGATCAAACCCTAGTATTAAGCACTGCTTCAGTATAGTTCACCACTGATAAAATTCCTGGAGCAAGTTAATATGACCTACAGAAGAGTGGGGAAAATAATGGTGATGTAAGAGTATAGATTTATTCTGGTGCTTATTCAGAGTTTAGTAATGTTTTGACAACTGTACACCTTTCAGCAACAACTTCTTTTTTAATTAATTTCACAAGCTTGATGAACATTAACGATTCCAATTATTACTCACTTACAAAATTTTCTCTAGCTGTGCCAATAGCTTTTAGTGTGTTAAATAGATCAGAGAAATTTTGGAAACTAGTCATCCTTTTTATTTTGAGAAATGTTTGCTTTTTCACAGAAAGGTAATTATGATTTGGAAAATACAGGGTCTTAGTAATCAGCAAGACAAGTGGTGGACAGCATTCAAAAATACTCATGAAATCAGCTTACATGGTAAACTATCAGTGGATGACTACAAATAACTTTGGCATTATAAGATTTCTGGACTGATTCATAATAATTCACAAGTATGAATAAATGTGTCAAATAATATATTCATAGTGATTTCAGTGACTTGTTATAGGTAATGATCTAATTTCTCCATTGTAAGCTACTGGTACCTCTGCTGATATCTGACCTCTCAGCAGAGAACCGAACCCAAAATTCATTCATGTGTTTGGCAAATTTGTATTAAGTTAAGAAAATTAATACTAGGCCACATTTATTTATATATATAATCAGGGAAAGTGGTCAGGGTGCTCTGTGTTTTATGTTAGGCTAATAATAATACCTGACTGTCAAACTCCACAGACCAATCTACTGAAGATGTGCCAAACACTTTTCAGGAAAATAGAGTGCTGGATCACTACTAAGGAGATGAGTGTGACTTCCTTCTGGACTGAAAGAAAATAAACACAGGATCAGACTAGGAAGATCCTGTTAGCCTGTTTCTTCCCACAGCAAGGGTTCTGGATATCCTGGGGTCCTGATACCAGGAACATGAGATAGTTTCAAGGCAGAAGATCCATTTGGGCTGCATGCAGCTTAATATGAGCACTGTTGCTATATCCAGCATATAGGCTAGAGCACCAGATAAGTCTTAGATAGCAGCATAGAAGTTTCAAGACCTCCTTCATTCTGAGGGTTTTACATGGTCTCTTGTGTCTCAAGAAGATTCTGCCTAAATGAAAATTATGTTATAGAGGAAGTGAATGTCGGCCTTGCTTCTTTTGCCCTCATGAAGCTGTGTATAGAATCATTTGTGCTAGGGTACTTAATAGTGTAAGGATATGTCTGGGACTCTTGACTTCTTGATTTGATATCTCTCACTATTTACTCATTGAACTGAAACCAGATTACAGAGTAGCCTACAAGTAGACATGCATGGCTAGACCCAGAACAAGGAGGAACTGGTGAGAGATGTGAAAATCAGCATAAGCTTTGGGTACAGTGAGGATAAGGTAGTGGAGTTCAGAATTAAAAAAAGAAGCAGAACCACAACCCTGGACCTCAGGTGACCAAAATTCTATCTTTTCAGTCAGGAAGAATTCATGGAAGGAAGGGAAGGTCCAGGAGAACTTGCTGACATTCAAGCAGGTGAGACTGAAGCTCAGTTTGGCTGAACAGGAATGTTCTCCTGGAAATAAGGCAAAAAAGGCAGCTGAATGTCCAGTGGAAGCAGTCAAGTGAAAGGGAAGAATAAAGAGATGCTGCTGTCCACTGTAATGAGTGCAACCAAACCTCAGTGGGAGTTGAAGCTGACCGGAACAGAGGGGGATAATAAAAAGTTGGTTTTTTTCAGATACATTAATGGTAATAGGCAGTATAAAAATAACATCAGCCCCTTACAGGATGAAGATGGTCACTCTCCCAAATAGGAACAGAGACAAGGCAGAGATGTTTAATACTTCTTTGACTCTGTCTTCAACACCAATGATGGACCAAGGGGGTCTCAGCACCCTGAGTTGGAGGACCATGACTGTAAGAATGATTAATTCCCAATCAACCCTGAAACTGTGTGGGATCTGTGGCTCCAGCTGGATCCCTATAAATCTATGGGGCCCAATGGGATTAATTCAAAAATCCTCAAAGAGCTGGCTGAGGTCATCACAAAAGATATCTTGATTTTTGGGTGGGCTTGGGAATCTGGATTGGTCCCAGATGACTGGAAGTGGATGAACAATGTCCCAGTTTTCAAGAAAGACAAGAAAGAAGGCCTACACGTGTGTCAGTGTCACTTCAGTGCCTGGAAAAGTTATGAAGAAGATTATTCTGGGAAGTATTGAAAAACACCTGAAAGATAATGCAGTCATTGGTCACAGCCAGCACAGCTACATGAGAGGAAAATCTTGCTTATCAAACCTGATTTCCTTCTATGAGAAGATAATCCACCTACTTGGTTAAGGGAAGCCAATTCAAGTAATATTTTTGGATTTCAGCAAAACTTTCAATGCTATCTCTGACAGGATCCTTCTGGATAAACTGTCCAGCACACAGCTGGATAAACACATCATGTGGTGGGTGAGCAGTTGGCTCATGGGTCGAGCATAGAGGGTTATAGTGAATGGGGTGACATCAGACTGGAGATCTGTCATCAGTGGGGTTCCACAGGACTCCATCTTGGGCCCTGTGCTCTTTGACAACTTCATAAATGACTTGGACACAGGACTGGAAGGGATATTAATCCAGTTTGCAGATGACACAAAACTGGGAGGAGCTGTTGACTCCCTGGAAGGTAGGGACGCCCTGCAGAGACAACTCGACAAATCAGATGACTGAGCAATCACCAAGAGTATGAAGTTCAACAAAGGAAAGCATCTTATTCTGCAGCTTGGGCAGGGCCATACTGGATGTATGTACAGTCTGGGGAATGAGATGCTGGAAAGCAGTGCCATAGAAAGTGACCTGGGGGTCCTAGTCAATGGCAATTTGAATATGAGCCAGCAGTGTCCTGGCAGCCAGGAGGGCCAGCCCTGTCCTGGGGGGCATTAGGCACAGCATTGCCAGCTGGTCAAGGGAGGGGATTGTCCCGCTCTGCTCTGCACTGGGTCAGCCTCACCTTGAATATTGTGTGCAGTTTTGGGCAGCACAATATAGGAAAGATATTATGCTTTAGAGGGTGTCCAAAGGAGGGCAATGAAGATGGTGAAGGGCCTTGAGAGGAAGCTGTGTGAGGAGCGGCTGAGGACACTTGGTCTGTTCAGCCTAGAGAAGAGGAGACTGAGGGGAGACCTCATTGCAGTTACAACTTCCTCATGATGGGGAAGAGGAGGGGGAGACAGTGATCTCTTCTCTGTGGTGACCAGTGACAGGAGTCAAGGGAATGACCTGAAGTTGTGTCACAGAAGGTTTAGCTTAGATATTAGAAAAAGATTCTTCAACGAGAGGATCATTGGGCACTGGAACAGGCTTCTCAGGGAAGTGGTCACAGTAACAAGCCGAACAGAGTTCAAAAAAACACTGGGACAACACTCTCAGGCACATGGTACAACACTTGGGGATGGTCCTGTGCAGGGCCAGGAGTTGGACTCAGTGATCCTTGTGGGTCCCTTTCAATTCAGCATATTACATGATCCTGTGTGATTCTATGATATTCAAGGGTGATCATGCCTGCATGCACAAAAAGCTCCTAACTGAATTCAAACATAAAAAGGAACTACACAAGGTGTAAAGCTGAGAGACATGACCCAAGAGGAGTTGCTATCTGATATTTAAGGCATAGGGTTAGAAAGGCCACCTTGACCTTTCTAGCCAGCTTGCATCGAATTTCACAAGGGAGGTGAAGGACATCAAGAAAGGATTCTACAGGTGTATGAAGAGCAAAAGGAAGAATCAGGAAAATGTGGGACTGTTGCTGAAAGGAGCAGAGGAATTGATGAGAAATTACAAGGGAGAATTCAAGGTACTCAGTACCTTCTTTTCCTCAGACTTAACCAGTAAAACTGGCTATTAGGAAAAGCAGGACTCAGACACCAAAATGAAAGTTTGGAACAAGGAGGATTTACCCTCAGTGCAGTACAACCAGGTTAGGGAAAACTTTAAGAAAATGACATACACAAATGCATGGACTCTCGCACTTAGCATCCACAAGTGCTGAAGGAACTGGCTGGTGTCATTGTGAAGTCATTCTTGATTATCTTTGAATAGTTACACCAACTAGGACAGGTTACAGAAGACTGGAAGAGAGCAAGGGACATGCCTATATTCAAGGCCAAGGCAATATCCAGAGAATACAGCTCAATATGTTTTATCTTCAGTCCCTTCTGAAAAGCATTTCCAAACACATGAGGGAAGAGCACATGATCAGGGTTAGCTAGGTGGATTTACAAATGTTTCCTCAGCCTGATAGCTTACTACAGGTGAAGCTCCCAGCTTCTACAGGAGAGCGCTGTGGGAGTAAGTATCAAAGGCGTTATTGAAGTCCAGATAGAAATATCCACAGCTTTTTCCTCATCCACTAGGCAGGTCACCTGGTTGTAAAAAGGAGATTGGGTTGGTAAAGCAATATTTTTTTATTATTTTATAACTTCTTCATTGATTACCTGGATGATGGTACAGAGTGCACCCTCAGAGTGTTTTCAGATAGTACAGAACTGGAAAAAGCTGCTCAAACACCACACGATTGTGATGCCATTTGGAGCATTCACAATATGCTGGAGAGTTGGGCAGATAATGTTGCTATGTTCAACAAGGGGAAGAGCAATGAATAACCTCAATCCCTGGTTCAGCTGGGAGGCCACCTGGCTGAAAAGGAGCTTTGCAGGGAAGGATCTTGGGGTCCTGGTGGACACCTTGTTAACCATGAGCCAGTGGTTCACGTTTATGTCAAAAGAAGTGATTAGCATCCTAAGCTGTATTAGAGAGGGCATTGCCAGCATATCAACAGAGGTGATCCTTCCTTTCTGCTCAGCACTAATGGGACCGTATCTGGAGTACTGTGTCTAGTGTTGGCTCTCAAGTTCAAGCAAGATACTGGCATCATGGAAGAAATCCAGGTCAGGGCCACAAAGATGATGAGAGGATGGGAGCATATGCCCTGTGTGAAGGTTGCTGAAAGTGTTTAGCCTGGTGAAAAGGCTTAAAGGGGATCTTATTACTGTGTATAAATGCCTGACAGGAGAGAATGAAGAATATCAAACTAGGTGTTTTTCAGTGTTGCCCACTCAGAGAACAAGAGACATTGACCACAAATCAAAAATAGTAAATTCAGTGTCAACACAAGGAAACTGTTTTTACCGAGAGGTTTTCTCCATCTTTGGAACACTGAAAATCTTACTGAACACAGTCCTGGATAACATGTTGTAGATGACCTTACTTGAGCAGGAAGGTTAGAACAGATGATCTCAAGAAACCTCTTCAATCGTAAATGATTCTATGATTCTAATTTTTTATGAAGCCAAGATTTTAGTGGCAATTCTGGAAAGGAAATCATCACCTCATCATACTGTTGTAAATCAGATGATTGTTCAAATTAACAATTCCTATTTGATGAACCAGTCCAATCACTACTACCTGACTGGTACAAATTTCAGCATAAATTTAGACAAGAGGAGTGTAATGGAAGCATTCATCAATATTTATTCACTTTTATGTATATGCTGTGACTTCCACGTATATAATGAAGTGCACACATAAAGCTTTGTTTAAGTTCTGACCCTAGCCTAATATGTTGGATTAACTTCTAGTTTTTCAATTATCTTTCTCCACCTCAGCCCCTCAAGAAAGATAGTAGCTGCAAAAATTTATCTTCTCCATGGTTGTAACCATAGCAACCCAAACAGTTCATTTTCTGTCTCAAATAATGTGCACGACTGTCTGACTAACAATTCAGTGAGGACATTGACAAATGATCTCAGTATTCAGGCAGACATTTAAAATATGCAGATATTTGTCTGAATTTTAATACAGGCAAGAGTATTCAAATGACAAAATGTGTGGTTCTCAAGTGATATGAAAAAACCTGTTCCTCAAGGGCATTTCTCATTAAAGGTTTCAAAACAGGAATGAACTCATTCACTGAGATTATCTTATAGACATCAGAGGTATTTTGTTCATATGTTAGAACTTCTTGTTTTCTAGACATTGTATTTTCTTTATTAACTAATCAGCAAGGGAAGAAAAAGTAGAAACCTTCTTCCTCCCTGCTCTCAGTCCTCCTGCCCCATCCCTCCCTCCCAGATAACTGAATATTCAAGGAAAGAACAGAGGCTTTTGAAAGACAAAACAGAACTTAATTGCACTGAAAAAGGCAGCATGTGGTCCACTGGCATTATCATTAATCTGATATGGAAGCAAGAGAAGTCAGTCTCTTTGCGTGTTAAATATTGACCTTCCTGGTGAGAATTAACATGTGACTCTCCCACAGGAACAGCATGTCAGCTAGAAACTGAACACATTTTCACAATTAGGTTGGTTAAACGCAAAATTAGATATACCAGAGAAGCTGTGGAATTGTCCATTGCTGGAAATACCAGGCAAGGCTAGGAGCAGTTTAATGTAACTTTGAAGTGGTCTCTGTCTTCAGTGGAATTTGGACCTGAAGACCTCAAGAGATCCCTCTCAACCCAAATTAGATTTCAAGTCTATTGCTTCAGTTCACAAAAGTCTTATGAAATAGTTCATAAATTAATAAGCTTTCAGTCTCTGTTTATATGTAGTGGATTTTTGCTAGAGAGACAAAGGTGAAAGACCCCTTATTTCACAGCTAATCCATCTTCCAAGACCAGCTAATCCATCTTCCATTTTCCAAGACCATGAGATCAGTACTGACTTTTAAAACAGCATTGCACTTCAAAACCACATTGCCTCGTTTATAATGCTTCTTATTCTTCTGACAGTTCTTTTGTTGCAGGGAATGCACAGCACTGTCAACATTTTATATGTGCAGCTAAACTTTAGCACTGATCTTGATTGCACATGCAAGGTTGAAAGTACCATTGCTTGAACAGCAAACTTCTCCACCAGTAAAATCTAGTTGTCAGCCCCTCTTTCCTGGCTTCTCACCTGGTTTTCTGTCAAAACTAGGAAGGATTGTACTGTGGGATGAACTTTTCTTACTTTATTTCTTTGCCGTTGTATCACTTGCATGGCAGCATATATCTTTCCAGTGGAATTTAAGTGACTTCAGCAAGTTGAGAAACAGATGTTCATAAGGACAAAGGCTATTTTGATGTTAATTGTCAAAGAAATGTATACTAGGTGCTCAAAAGTTTTACTGATGCTAAACAAATAAAGAAAGAAACCACCCAAGGGAAAGAACCAAACCAAACCAAACAAAATCAAAACAAAAAAAAATCCCTGAAGCCAAACCAAAACAAATGCCACCCCCCTGCAAAATCCCAAGCTAACCAAACAAACACAGAAACAGCTTCTGAAAACTCCTGTATTATTTGCCCTTAGCTTGCAAGAAACAAGAAATCTTAGTTTACAATTCTAAAAGTCTGTAGTGATCTATCTTTTTGCAAAGTTAAAACTGACAAAGCAAAAACCCAAACAGGCAAAGAAACAAAATAGATAGATAGATAGATAGATAGATAGATAGATAGATAGATAGATAGATAGATAGATGATAGATAGATAGATAGATAGATAGATAGATAGATAGATAGATAGATAGATAGATAGATAGATAAAACCAAAACAGAAACAACAAAACCAAAACATAATAAAACCCCCAAACAATTTGCATATTATTTACAGGAATACCAATGAGGCCCACACATGCTAAGCAGGTCCCTGCTATAGTTAAAGAGTTTATCAGGTCCATCACAAAAGAACTGGTCATGAATAGATTAGGAAACCATCCTAAATACTGAAACAAATAAGCTATGAGCTCCAGAAGGTATTACAACCACAGCATGATCACAGTTAGAAAAAAATAAACCTCTAGTGATCATGAGTTTACAGTTTTGACAGTAATGCTTCAGCAGTGATTTCCATCTCAATTTTCCTTAGCCTGTGGTTCAATTCAAGGTTTCCTAATTTTATTTTTTCCTCACAAGAACTGAAACCTCAGAGAAGCACCTGAAAAAGGAACCATACTCATATTATAAGAAAAGAAAAAATAAATTCTAAAAACAAAACATAGTTGGCAATTTTGATCAGGCCAAATTTTGCTAAAAGGATGCAGGCACATTGACTCTGCTGCATGAAATATGGACAGGAAGCTTTTTGAGTGAGAGCTATTCAGGCAAACATCAGAAATTCCCTGAGCATCAGGAGATGGAACATATGTCATTCATCTTCTGGATAACACCATACTCACTGAGTTAGAAGTGTGGCCCTGATATATCTGTGTCCTTGTCCTTGCCTCAGTGGCTTATGAAGACACCTACATTTTTAATATGGGTAGGCACATATGTGTTTTTCCTAAATGTACCTGCAGATTTTTGCAGTTCAAGAATGTAACTGTGGCTTCAGTCTCCTGTTGAACAATCTCTATCCTTGCTGCATTTCCCCCCTCACTGCAGAAAGCAAAGGAAACAAATATGTGGGTTTCAAAAATGCTAAGTATATCTGCCATGTCAGAAAAGTTAATCTAGGTAAACTAAACATATGGGGAGCTACATACAGAGAAGGTACATCAAGCAGTGGCAACTGATAAAAGTGTTTTTTAGGGTGACTGTGTAAAACAGGAAGCTAGAGAAAATGAAGTCAGATTATAGGAAATGGTGCTGCATCCATCAACCAATACTACCAGTGAACTAAATCATTTCACACTAAAGAGGTTTTGTAAGCTCCCTTTTCCTTTTCTAACAGATTTTTCATCGCCATCCATCACTTCTCTTTTTTTTCTACCTATTACTGTGGAGAGGAGGAATCACATCACTAACCAGAGGTCAGAAAGCCAAGAGGACATACATTTAATCTCGGAGCCCTGTGTGCCTCAGAGAAATACTTAACCTGATGGGAAACTAGAATAGGTTATAGATACAGAGGACCTGCTATAGGAAAGAAACAACTAAATTGTTCATAGGGAGCATATTCTCCTTACTTTTACAGACAGAAATACAGGTTTGACTTGCAGGTCATGGGTAATTTCACAGAATGAGAAGAGAAAGTCTGCACACTTAAGGGGAAAAAACCCAAGAGTCCTCTCCTCTCCTCCCCTCCCCTCCCCTCCCCTCCCTTCGAATCTCCTCGAATCTCCTCTCCTCGAATCTCCTCAAATGTCCTCTCCTCGAATCTCCCTCCTCGAATCTCCTTGAATCTCCTCTCTTTGAATCTCCTCTCCTCTCCTTTCCACCTTTCTTTCTGCATAGCAGATGACAACCTCCTGTCACAAATATGCATTTAAACCATTTTGTGATTTTTTTCCCTGAGGGGGAGGTTCCTGTTCTCTGAAGATCTGAGCTCCCATCACACAGCCATTCAGGCTTAGTAGTGTAAAGCAAAATCCAAGGGGTCTTGAGAAAGAGTGGAAGCAAGAATGCAACTTGAAAGGAAGAGAAGACATCAATATGAATGGGGGGGGGGGGGCGACTAAGAATGGGAGAAGCTGGGTTTTCCTTTTTTGCCTATCTTTATATCCTAAATACATAGTAAAAAAATGTTAGGCAAAGGAAAAAGAATGTGAAAAGGGACAGTAAATGCAGCATAAGATTTTTTTCCCCCTCTTTGGCCAGATATTTAGTCTTTATGTACTGTGCAGTAATAATGATGATACAGTGGAAAAAGAGTGATTTTTTAATTTGTTGTATTTTCATGACCATGCTGTTTCCTTTTGTCATTTCATCACTTGTGGAAGTTATGACATAATTTATCCAACTTCAGTGAGACAGGAGATGGTTAAAAGTTTTCAAAGTATGTGTAAGATTACATATAAAACCAGCCATCTGAGTAGGGGAAGATAATAAACCACTGTAAAAAGGGGAAAAGAGAAAATTGAACCTTACTGCAGATGCCTTCATTCCTCCATCGCCAAGCCTACTGAGAACTAGAGATTTAGGGAGTGAGAAATTCCTTTCCTACTGCTGTGTTTTAGGAAGAGAAAAAGTCTCTGGTCATGATGGTGGGGGAGCTAATTGTCTAGTTAGTGAGAACAATTTGGTGTAAGGGCTATTATGCAAAAATCCTGTGTCTTGGAAAGGTAGTCTAGGGAGACTAAGTTGAGACTAATGGTTGGGAATGCCTAGTCAAGGTAGTGAATAAAGTCCTGCCTTCTCAGAAATGTGTAACAGGTGGCTACCCAAAGTCAGTTGCTGTTTCAAATTGCTTTTCTGCTTGTAAAACTTAAAACTATTGGTAAATCTTGTGAATTTTCACAATTTTATTGACAATTTTAGTTGTAGAGAGCACTTATCCTGACTGTTGTATCAAAAAGAAGGCAGATAGCTTTCAGAATGACACAAATTAGTTTTTTACCTAGTTGATGTAGTGACAATTCCAACCCCATGGTGTTTCCTTCCAAGGTACTTCTCCCATCATGCTCAATGGCAATGATACCTCAGTTCAATTAAGGGAAATAAAATGCTTTAACAAGCTATTTAAGCTATCTTTTAGCTTTGTTTTGTGCCTCGTTCTTCAATACCCTTAGTCAGCTCATATTATCTGTTGATTTCCACCTGGTCCGGTTAGAGGCTGTGCCAAGTCAGATATCTGCTGTTTGGTCCAAAAAATAGACAGTTAGGGGTATCACTATCAGTTATGAATTTAATTGCAAATTCACCTGACTCTGGCAGCCAACTAGCCTCTTCTTTTATTGTCCACCAAGAAGATTTCAGCATTTCATGATGGTAAGCCGATGCTCCGGGCTTGGGCCTCCCCATCCCTCCTGGGATGGCAGAGTGTCTTGCTGGGACCACAGCTGTGAAACAACTGACCAAGCCACACCCACACACTGGATTTTACACCCTTTGAGATGATGTAGTATGGTATGGAATACAATATTATTGGTTAGAAGAAGTCAGCTGTTAGCTAGCTCAGCCCAGCTCAAATCAACTGACAATCTCAGGCTTAGCTGAACTTTAAAACCTAAATTTAGGCTCACCTGGCCAAACCCATAACATTTATAAGTGGGTTTTTTCAGCGAAAGCAACTTAAACACACGTGTGTCACTTTCACTGTATCTGTTGGCCTTGGCTAGTTTTGTGCTTAAAACTGAGTGAGTCATAGATAATTCAAATATGATCAGGAAAATAAGAGATACATTCCATATACTTTATCAGTGAAAACACTGAATACTTCATACACAGTGCCTAGGAACAAACCCTGCATGTGCAAAGAGGCAATTGGAGAGCATCAGTTTCTATGCTTACACTGAGTGAAGGAGAACAGCAATACAAGTAAGAAATTCAAAGAAATTGACACTGATGTCTCTCCTAACTGCAATGTATTTTTTATTGCATAAAATAGTGTTTGCACTTACACAATTAATTTATTCATGTTTCTTTGCTTGAAAGTTTAGCATTTTACAATGGTACAGAAACATCTGATGAGCTGAAGGGAAGGCTGTCAGAGCACACTTTGAATAGATTAAAGGTGGCAAATATATCAGGCAAAGACAGATGAGAACCATGGAGGGTTGGGCTTCTTTTGCTTTCTCACACATTGTTGGAGCTAATGACCTCTCTCTCCACTGTTCTTTCTTACATGTTTCATTAAGAGGACCTAGGTGGTGATCTGCTTCCATGACCTCCATTTCTACCCATTACATATGACAGACTAACTAATTAATTTGAATTGTTTGGTTTTGAGACACCTTCTTGTCCTATCTGTAGTAATTACTTTATCTCCAAGATTGGAAGCTGTAGGCACTACACTGCAGTGCTCAGGTATAGTCAGTGAATCGAGAGTAGTCAAAATATTGAGGATGTTATTCTGCAGCTGATGTCTCTGGAAAGCTGTTGCAGGTAATAAGGACCACTTAGTGTACTTAAAAGGGTAGAGTAGGCTATGATTCCTGATGTCAGAAACAGAATTACATTTGCTTTTAAAGACAGACTTTTGTTTAATAGTATTTATATGCTACTATTTTGATCAAGAGAACTGATGACTGAAAACTTGAAAACTGACAAAAAGGGAGGAAAGGAGGAAGGGAAGGAAGGAATGGGGAGAGGAAGGAGGGAAGGAAGGACTATCTGTGGATAACCTTCAGATAATCTGCTATCACAATCCGACTGCTCAGTCAACTTATTTTGGTGCATTGGTTTGCTGTTAAAGGAAAAATGCACTACTTTCTACTTCACACATAAGGCTCTTGCATGATGTTCAGGGGTATAGAATCAGCTCATATGCATCAGTATTGCCTCACACTGAGTCATATTTTCAAGTAAGCACTCTAACTCACATCCAGATATATGCCTTCAAATGTTAGTGGGAGATGTATATTATTAGTAACTTCAGAGTTAGGATGTGCTTAGACATTTTTCTGAATGGAGCCTTGATTCACCTGATCTGTATGCCTTCTCTTTACTTGCTATCTATCAGATTCATTCAAAGAAAGCAGTTAGCATTTTAGCAAGGGGCTAATGATGAAGCTGAACAAGGCAGAATGTTTTGCTGCTGAGAGGTCCTGTAATATGGTAGGTAATTTTAGGCTTGCATAAATTTGCTTAAAAAAATAACTGTAGTTACCATTGACAAAGAGATCTAGTGCTCCTGGTTGGCACTGGTGCACTGTTCTCCTTTTCTTCATTATTGGGTAATGTGAGTATGTATGTATGTATTTACTTATTTGTTTGTTTGTTTGTTTATGGTGCAGACTTACTCAGGATGGATTTCTCTTTTAGGCTGTTCTGAGGTATTAGGACATACTTAGAACATCAGTATAATTCCCCAATGTTAGCTGGAAATGAGAACTGCAGAAATTCACTGTAATTTACTTTTCTTTAATACAGTGTCCAGACCTAACTTTTCTATTACATAATGCTAGCATTTACAACTTGGTGATCTCATCTACATCAAGCTTAACTGTGAAATCAAATCATATGAGTTTTTCTCTCTAGTATTCTTTACAGTTGAGGTTTTCACAGAATCTCAGTTTTAGATTTAATGGCTTAGCAAACTAATGCAACTAAAATCTATCTGCTTGTTGTTCAGACTGGTTTACTGCTAATATAATGGCTAAAATCTATTGCAAGAGCAAATGAATGAAAATAAGCCTTTTCACTGTGGTGCATTGCCTGTACCAAATAAACTTGGTGTGATTAGAGCTTTAGATGTATAAACTCAGAAAACGTAAATTTACTGAAAGAGTCTGTCAGTCTTTCGATGCTAATATTTGTCCAAAGACATAATTCTAAAGATCTAGTAATGGTAAAAGTCCAGATGAAAAAATAAAACCCCTCAAACTTGTATATAGCATACTCAAGGCTTATTTAGATGGCAATAATTACAATAACATTGCATATAGTAAACCTGCAGAAAGGCAAAAAATGTGTCTTGTCCGATCATGATAATATCTAATTTAGTAAGGTATGTCAGCAGTCTTTATGAACAGTACAAATAGAACAGACATTGTCAACTAAGCAACTCGCTTATGCACACTGAATTTATATACCTAAAATTATTCTAGATTTATAGCAGATTCCAGTTCACAGTACTGATCTTTCTGAATCTTATACTTTGACATTCTTACTAGTTATACCTGAAGTACAAGGCAAGACAAGACTTATTCACTAAATAAGTCTTTGTTCTTCAAGGGCTTTGGAAAAGCTTATCATTAATTAGGTTAGATTTTCATGGTCAAACACTCAGAAGATAAACAATGCTAAATCTAAGGCTACATATTTCTAACACATTTCATATTTTTGTGAGAACATTCTTTAATTATATGCTTTTATTTTAAAAAAACTTGCTTTTAAAAACCTTTGAAGCTCCTATTTTGAAGGAAAAATCACTTTAATATGATAGGAAATACACAAACGAGTAAGGTGAAGTATAATTTTACCGAGGGGAGAAAAAAGAATGCGTAAGTAACCCAATACATCCCTTTGTTTAAATTATCAGTTACAGAATAAACAGACACTGTAAATGTATTACAAATCTGACAAATAAAACGTGCTGTAGTGACATTTAAAAAAGTAAAAAGTGTTAGTAAAAGATTGAGTGGATTAAGAATTTGACAAATACTAAACTTTATTTTATGTTTCTAGAGAAAATATCGGCTGTACGGAATATTACCAGTGAAATTCCTCAGTGACTGATGGACTAAATTTAGCTAATATTTTCTCACATTTCAAAGAAGAAAAAATAAGCTAATATTAGTGGAAATTTCTGATGGTGAAGAGATTTAGGCCTTAAAATCTCAGAACTCAATTAAATATCACATATAAAGAATGGATGATCTCAAGCATAAGAGAAAAAGAAACAGAGAAATGACACAGCTATAAAATGCAAGCTCACAAATTTAGGGATTAGTAATATTCCTCTAAATTCAGGATCACTGGTCAGCAGTTGCAGGAGAGCAGAAGAAACCATTGTGCTTTAAAAAAATAGAGTAACTGTATGACTCCAGGATGATGAAAAAATTAAGAAGAAATACAGGGTGCATATTTGTATGAGAGACTTCTAGAGGAAGAGAAAGGGTAGCACCAAAGTAAAGATGCATATAAAATTTTTCATAAGTTCAAACTATAGCAAGTTCAGAGAAGGACTAACTGAGTTTTTGAGAAAATACCTTTCCATTTATGACACTGAAGAATTTTTCTGGGTTAGGTTAGAATAAAAATTTAAGGGAAAATATAATCATTGTGTCAATAAAAATAGAGGAATTGACTCAGATAAATGCAACATTCTCCTATTCCTATTATTGTCACACACAGTAAAGTGTAAGAACAAAACACAAATGTCATACTATTTAAAGATTAAGAAAGTTATCCTTTACCTAATATAAAAATGCAAGAAATTGTGTCATTCAACTCAAAGTCAGAAATCCTTAAGTTTTTCAAAATTATTATTATTATTCAGATGAGCCTATTCAGTCCTCAGGCATAAGGCAATCTCCCATATGTTTAGCTCAATGGAACCAGTGACAGATGTGTGAAGTGCGCTGTTGCAAGAAAGGCACAGCTTGGGCAACAGTAGCCTGCCCAAAGACAATTTCTTCATAGAGATGGGCACAGTTTTTTTCTTCTTCATTTTCCCACTGCAGTTGCCTCCCAAACAGATGGAAGCCATTGTATTATAAAAGGCAAAGTCCAAATAATGAAAATTATTTGTCTCAGAGGAGGATTAAGCATTCCATCAAAGCATGACTTCCACCCTGAGGAAACTCTGATTTTATGTGCACTTACCAGAATCTCAACAGTTAGCTGAAATGTCGACCAGCAAATGCACACCACTGGGTAAACTTATGTGAAGCTTTTTTGTCAGTCTTGCTTGATGCAGCAGTCTTGGGCCAACATTTTGTTTTAGTTTGTTCTGGAAATACATCCATCTTCTTCTGTGCAGAGATTAGCATCTCTGGAAAAGTGAAAACTTTTGCTTTCACATCTCTTACAAGCACAAATTCAACTGGTGTCTGCTGGTTTCTGTCTGAAATTCTGAATCGTGGAACCATATAGAAATTTTTTCTTATCATTTATTAGAAGGGTACTTGTTAGCATACCATTCTGATCTTTCAGCCATACAGCTGTTTAAATCAGTTCTGAATTTGCACTTTCATATCTGATAATCTCCCTCTTCCACTCGAAAGCAGATATTCAGAGAAGAAAGGATCACTGTTCTATAGATTGTCACCTTTCCTTTGTAGATAGATGCACCTGGCCTCAGGCTGCTCTTCTGGAAATCAGTGCACTGAAACTTGCACTATTTCAGTGTGACAATGCTACTCAAAGTACTTTAAAGCAAGTTGGTGTTTATTTCATAAAAATTATTGGATGATTTCTTGCTGTTAAAAATTGTTTATAGTGCATTAAGGAATCAAAATAATATTTACGTTAATATATGGCTTGTAAGATTTCTTATACTCAGATGTGAGGGGGCTGAAAAGAAATGTTTAAGAAGGCTATAATTTTCTTAATATATTTATGTACTCCTAAAAAGTTCAAATCCATCCTCAAAAAAATTGAACTTAATAATTTACATTTATAGATGTCAAACTTTTTATTCCAAATGGATCCTTTATTAGTTTCAAGCTAAAGTCTGAAGTCAGTTCTTTGACATCTAAGGAAAAACTGTTCAGAATATTGTAGTGCATCATATCAAGCAGATATACAAATAGAATTACCTGGAAAGACATGTTTTGTGCTTCTGTCTAGATCAGAATAACGTTAAGATATCCCCTGAGAAGCTCTCATTCTCTGTTTTCTACATATGACTGAACCACGTGATCTCAGAACTGATTTCCATATGTGTTTACTTTCATAATGTGTCATGCACTCTATTGCACTTTCTTCTTAAGCACTTCATTCCAGAATTCCATAGGGAAGGGTGTGTGAGAGAGAAATACTTTATTGGAACCAGATAAAGACATAGCTTAGAAATATATTGGTTCCAGACAGAGATGGTTGCCATCTTTGTGCCTCAGCTTTCAGCTTTTAAAATAAATGCGTGGCAGGCCTTAACCTTTGAATCACTTCCTCCTCCTCCCCTCCCCCCCCTCCCCCCACCCGGGGGGGTTAGTTGATGTTTTTCCATCATTAATAACTATAAAATATCCACTGCAAAATTAAATCAGTGTTGCCTTCAAAACTAAAAAGGTTTTTCATTATTTTTGAATAAGGTAATTAAAGTTATTTGCAGATCTACCTGTGTACTTACAAATATTGATCTATGTGGTAAGTCAAGACAGCTTTAAATCTTTACTGTTAAACTTCGAATGTTGAAGTTTCCCTTACAATGCATGGATATCTGAAGTTGTCAGTACTTGGTTATTGAGGGAGAATATACAGATCTGCTTGCTAATCCGCAATGCAAGTACATTGCAGTGACAATTTGTTTCTATGCATTTTTCTTAGATGGGAATCAGTCCTCGGAATTGCAAACCTTCTGATTTGTTTAATATGCATAAATACTATGAACACCCGTTTTGTTCTCAAAAGTATCCTCATAAGCAAGAAATGTAACATAGTCTGCTAGGAGCTGAGAATTTTTTTTATTCCTTACTATTAGAAGATTAGCTTCAGCTGTAGCTGGTGTACAGTTTATGAGACTTGATAACATCTTCTGGTCTTTCTCAGGAGGATATGTCTTAATTCACTGAAAATTAATCTGCTTCATGAGCTGTAATCTGGTAGATCAAACTCAGAATAAAATAATTTCACTCTTAGAGGATTAACAGAAAGAGCATCATGCAGAGTTAAGCAAAATACAAATAAACAGAACTAGCTGCATAGGAAATTGCTCTGAAGAATTACAGTAAGAAACTCTTCAGAAGGAGGTCGTTAGAAGGGACAGACAATTATTGGAAAAAGTATATCTCCCAACTTGACTCTAGGGCTAGTATTTTCCAATCATTTTGCTAAAGACCAATAATATTTTTATATTACATGTTACTGTTCTAAATTGTTTGTTGATTTGAAAAAGGATGTTCCCCTCATCAAAAAAAAAAAAAAACAAAAACAAAAACAAAACAAAAAAAAAACATGCATGAGGAACAGCATGAAGAGCTGTGATGACTTTTGTACTTAGTTCCATGGGAAAAAAAAAAAAGAAAAAAGCACTTCAAAATTCTTGTGCGTCCCTTCCAACTCAGAATATTCTAAGATTTTGTGACTGTAAATTCAGTGGTTTTTATGAGTAAAAACATCCTCCAGTAAGATTACTGATATGTTCTGCTAAAATGCATTTCTCTTTTCCTACAAGAAGAAAAGAATGTCTTTATTCAGATGAAAACTAGTTCATATATGCCCATTTAATTTCCTCTGCTTCCTTGAGGATCCTTCTTGTCGGTAAAAGAATGGCTCAGCTTTCAACAGAAAGTATAAGCAGATTGCCAATGCTTTACTTTCATATCAGCAGTGCATTTTGAGAATTTTTCTTTCATTTTGCTGTGGCAAAAAAGAAAAGTTGAGTATATTTTAGTTTTATTTTCTTTCTCAGTATGGCAGACAAAACTCAAAATCAATTACATGTATGGTACTAATTAGCACAACGTCTAGGGCAGAAGAAAATAAATTATGTGATATCTTGATGAAATCATAAGGGAAATACAAACACTAGGGTCTTAGTACTTTGAATTTACTGAATTAAAAGCTCACATATACTTTTTCTAAGACAGGTATATGCCATGTGGATGGAATTAAACAGGAGAGTGTTGCTGCAGCAAAAAACCCCTCTCTTACTAAAAATAAAAAAAAAAAAGAGAGAGAGGGGGAAAGGAAAAAAGAAAGAAAAAGTTATAAAGGGAAAATTTTGCTTTAGTAAGTCGTCTCAGGGTCAGGCTGAATTTGTGTTCCAGCCATTAATATTGACTTTTTTTGTTCTTATAACTAGTCTGCTAATCAGCAAAATAGGAATAATGACTCTGTCAGGGTCTTAACTCACATCACAACAGGCTTTACATCAATATGCAGGCCTACATAAGTGAAGCTATACAATATGAATGACTAATAATAATAACTCTGCCCTAATTCTAATATAATATTTATACAGAGAATTTGTTTGAAAAGGCAACACTGCTTATCACCTACTGTGGTAATGTTACCATTTAAGGATTAAGATTACCTTCATAGCAAGTCTACTTCTTTAATCATAACCACTATGTTTGCATTGGCATTGCTACTGCAGCTACTAATTAACTAGAAAACATCCAACCTGAAGTTATTCTTTAAGAGGGTACATAATCTGATGTTCACAGTGAGACATTATGTTATTTTTACAATTTTTCCATGTAGTGAGAATTATTGCTCTTTGCACTGTTTGCTGCTTGGATATCTACCTAAGCATTATTAAGAATAAACTTTGACCACTGTTTCCAAAATTAAACCTTCATATTGTAAACGACCAGTGTATCCTTAATACACATAAAAGATGAATAATTTCCTTGAAATTTCTGTCTTTGCAACACATTGTCAGAAAAACTGCACGTCTTGAGGTAAAATATTTTTAGTAAATAAATGAGGTAAAAATTTTTTAATAAATGATAATTCAGAGAATGACTTTATACAGTTTTCTGGTAAAAAAAGTTGATGACAAATTATGAAAAAATAAGCAGAATGTTACCGAGTCTTATTAATCTTATTAGTTACCCAGATACTCTACCTGTTAATGCTGTTTATTTTCAGATATCAACACTCCACTGTGTTAAGAGCTCAGACCAAATCAGGTGACACAAGGAATACTATTCACAATTTTTAATCCTCTGTGATGGTGTCTGTTTCTTCCAAAGATTCCATCATGCTGATAATTATGTCATTCATCCTCGACTGTATGCATTTTATACTGGAAAGAAACATTTATGAGGGTGCTTAGGGAATCTGTATCCTCTGCAGAAGTCAGCTGCATACAGGTTTCCATACACTTACTCGTTTACTTTCACTGGGAAGTTTGAGCAGTGTTTTCTGCAGTATTTGAGGTGTTAGCACAGTAGAGGTGTTTGAAAGTTGTGTGCTTCAACTGCTGAAGAAACAGAGATCAACATTAGGCATGATTCACTACTGTGCTGTGGATGGGAAGGAACTTTTCTTTAGGAAATCAGCTCTAGTCGGTGTCATGAGAAGTTATGTAAATTACCACAGGCACTACACATTGTCAATTCATCATTCAACAGCCATCAAGAGTACCTTGCTTCCATTTTTAATGCTGTCCGTGGTTGTCCATACCTGCTACTAATTCCACATCAGGGAGAAGTGCGAGTCTTTAACTGATACACTGTCTTAAGTCAAGGCTGGCATGTGTCAGAAGAACATGAATATATATATATATATATATATGCTCAAGAATTAAGCAGACTTCTTGGGCAGAGTTCACTTAATGTATTTATTTCCTTACGTGTGTATTGTCCCGAAAAACTTGAATAGGTCAGCTGTACACCATTATTTGGGCTGCAAATTAGCTGATTCTCTCCAGCTTGTCTTAGGAATTTCAGAATCCTATTGAGTGCAACCAAATTACAGTATCCTAGATACAAGGTTTGTAATTGATGAAAACACTGGGCAAGAATACAACCAGTCTTGTAATGGTGGTCTGTAAGTGTATTCATTTTATCAGATGAATAGTAGCATTTTTACCAGCTCTAGGTTTCAGGCAAAACTTACTGAGGCAGGAAAGGCAAGATTGACACACATCACAGTGATACACATGTTCAAGACAATGTCCCTATCAAAACAAAATGATCACAATCTCTTTGCACAAAGAAGGTAAAATAGTGAAAAGACATCTGAGGTGACATTGTGTTCCAAGAGCATATGGAATGACAGAGGATAAAAAGCAACCTGTGAATACTTGGAAATCCTGTACATCTAAGGGGTCAATTGACTGTTATATGATAACTTCTGATGCACTCCCGTTATTTAGTATCACCCTCTTTCTTGAGTCATTCAAGCACATCCTGCTCTCTGGCACCCACATATCAGCTGTAGCAACCAAGTAGCTGGTTGCCACAACATGGAGCCCTGTGTCTGCCTGTAGCTGAGCATGCCAGTATTCCATCTCGGATGGTATGATTTCTATTTTCACAAAAACATCTAGGGGAATAACAAGATTGAGTCCTTCCAGACACCACATCTTTGAATGACTGTAGAAAAAGAACCAGTTGTCCAACAATAGTTCACTAAAAAGTTGCTTTTTTAATACTGGTTGTTCTATTCTCTATCTGTCATGACACAGACTTGTGACAGAAAGTATCAATGACCTGCTATACATGCAAAAAGAATATATCTCTTAATGGTAGTAGTTATTACTGCTGGAAGATAACCAGCTGCTGTACAAGCAGTATTTTTTGCATCAAAGGACAGAACCGGTGTAAAATAAGAGGACTGACTTACCATTCTTTTATGAAGGAGCGTTAATTTGGCTTAGTTTTTTTAGTTGTTTGGTTTTGGTTTGGGTTTCTTTTTTTTTTTTTGCCAGAAGAGGTCTTGTCAATAAGACATTAAGAGACTGCTAGAATTTGTTTTCAGTTGACCCTGAAAAGCTGTACTAACAATCCTTTATAATATGAGCTTCTATGCATTCTCCATGGGTTTTCACCTAACAAAAAAGGCAGAGGTCTCACAAAGTTTGGAATACTGCTTACAACTTCTCTATGACCTCTGGGTCACCAGTTGAAACTTGAAAAGATGGTCAAACTTCATATGTGGTTGTTAGCATACCAATGTCAGCATTCCACGCAGTTACAGTTATAAGAAGAAAAAAGGTATTCATCATTACTGTTTCCAGACAATAACATTATTTTATAATGTAACTTTCCAGTATGAAGTGCTTCCCAGTTTCAGGACCAGGAATAAATTCTGATTAATTGTGCCTCCCAAAGTCAGGTTAGCAAGAAACTAGTTAACACCAGTTAATTTATTTTTTTTACCCTTTCTATACCCATCCCACAAAAATACAACTGTGTCAAGAAAAGAATCATCTGCCATACCATATTATCCAGTAACTTGTTAGTTATGGCTTTGTCCATAATACTACTACTACTACTATAATTGCTTATGATAAATAAATATGTTCATTTATAAGTTGAGAAATGAAAGCAGAATTTCATTGTACATATTTTATGATAAACATTTTGGCACCATGTTTCCACATTTTTGCTCTTTATTGTTGTTCCGCAATATTTCTGAATTAAAGGATGTACTGTACACATGGGTCTTACCTAAAATGACAAAAGATATGACCTACAAATATATACCCTCTCATTGAGGGTTCCTTTTTATTTTAATATAATTTTATATAATTTCATTTAATTTAAATGTAGACTGAAAGTTTATTGTTTTGTTATATCACCAGGACTCAATGAGGAGAGAAAATAGGTGAATGTAAAATGGCAGTTTCTATTTCTTGACTGACTGGCAATTAAAAACAAGCCACATACCTCTGTAATGATAAAAGTGTTTTCCACATGCTAGATTGATTTTTATTATTTTATTGTTTTGTTTGTTATTCTATGTCAACAGAAAAGATGAGACTTGAAAAGGACCTTTAGGCAGTAAGCAAGTAAGCCTTACTAAGGGATAGTCAAAGCCAGTCAAAATGAAATTTAAAAATGAGTTTTTATTTGCACAAAATTTATCACAGAGAACAGGGAGAATTCAGTTTTATTAATTAAAAAAAACCAAAAAAAACCAAAAAACAAAAAACAACAAAAACCAAAACCCAAAATAAACAAACAAAAAAGGGAGTATTTTAAAGCAAAACAAGGATCACTTTCAGAGTAACCAGTTGACCTTACAGGCCAAGTGCTCTTTCAGAGGATACCAGGAAATGGGAATGCATAAAATAATGCAGGAGGTCTATGGAAGAATGAATGAAGCTATACACAGTCTATAACTTGTACAGTGAAGTGCCTTTATGCCTTTTTGGTTGGTTGGTTTTGGTGGAGGCATTTTTATGGTTTAGTGCTTTTTGTTGTTGGGTGGGTTTTTTTTTCCTTTTACTTGAAGGCAGAATCTCAAAGGCAGTATAATGTAAAAGCTTCAACTAAATCTAAATAGTTACCTTACAGTAATTACTAGGTTGCAAGAACTGTGAACTTGTGTGAGACAGGCACTATCTGCACATGCATAAGATGGGACATCTGCTAGGAGAACTCTCTTGCCCTACTTTTCAAATATAATTCTATGCATAATTTCATTTTTCCCTCTCTGTGTGAAACCACTGACAAAGACATTAATATCTTGTAGGATATTTACAACTATCAGTGTGAGTACTTCTGTCCTCCTAACTTCTCTACAGTGTGAAAATTATTTAGCAATCTTTAGCTTCCCTTAAAGCACACTGGAAAACAGAGTAGAAAATTGTGCTGTACTGTTCATCAGATTTTAGTACTGTACTGGGATTTCAAGGATAGATGAATTATATACTTAATCCCTGTCACATGGAAACTGAGGTGCCATTGAACTAATGACCATCTTCAGAAAATTACTGTCAATTAAATATGTTATTTTAGGACAGTAATAGAAGTAATTATCTTTCGTGCCAGGAGAGAAAGAATTAGCACTGAGAGTCCATGATGGGTCCATAGAAACAGTCAATAAAGGACATTTTTTATTTACTTGACCTGATTACAAAAGATGATGTTATAGAAAATGTTGTGTAGCAGCATGTAACACAAAATAAGCCAATAGTATCAACAGGTTGAATATCCTTTAGGATAAAAAGGATGCTGGCAACTATAATCAATTTGAAGGGATTTGAGGGAATAGTATGAACAGATCAGTTTTCCAGAATAGAATAGAAAAGGAAACTATAAATTATGAAAAACCTTCACCTAGGACCTGTTACAGTTTCCTTATAATATAGGCTTTGAAGGGAAGATTAAGTGAGAATTTAGATATGAGGAGTTTGTTACTCATTGGCCATTATTATCTCATCCCAGTCAGTGTCAGCAAGCAGACTACTCCCTATTCCAAAAGGAGAAATTCAGTACATGCTTTAATTAACATTCAGGTTGATATAAGCATATACATCTCAGTAAACAGGATACAAGTTAATAAGCATACTTATTGCCCCTAATTTTTGGTGGGTGTTTGTGGAAGGTAATATAGTTGCTTCCTTCCTAAATCAAAGTAGTTAGTGAGCCTGAAAAAATGGCAATGCCACACATGCAACCACAAAAATATTTGCCTCAGCAAACAGAATAACTACCCCTTCATTTTTACAGTCTTATAAACCAACTTCCTCAGTTAGTTAAAAGTAAACAGGTTTGTAGCAGAGTAAGAAAGGGGGAAAGAGAGTTACAGAGCATGACTGCAATTTCTAAGTGGTGTCAAAGCAGAGAAAGCAGACATGGATCAGCAAGATGGGCCCTCTTGGTGAATTGCATCCTGAGAAACATGTTTCAGGATCAAGGAAAATGGTCATGGCAACAAGGAGAGAGATTGCATACTTCTGGTGGTGGTGGAAGTCAAAAAATTTAAGTTTTGTTCCCTTTTACTTTTCACCTTTTCTATCTTCCTGTTTGCTGTAATGGGTATACCTTACCACAATCAACTCCAAAACTTATTTAGGAATTGGTATTATCAGTCAGAAGTGACGGACTTGTGGTTAGCAGTGAGAGCCAGGAAAGCTTTCTGATACATAGGAAAATAGGAAAGGAGCTCCTGATCCTCTGAAATTTCAAGGGTGTTTGTGACACAGAAACTCATGTACTAAAATTAAAACTTTAAAGATAACCTTCTGTGTAGAAAGGGCTCTCTTGCAGGTTACTAGTGAGTAGAAGGTTCTGTATTACACAAGCGTTACCTACAAGGGAGAAGGAGTGTGTGGGATGGTTGTGCAGATGGGAACCATATGAAGATGAGTTCAGGAGTACTCTTTGGGTACCCACTCACCTTTGGGTGCTCACCTTTGAGCAGAAGGGTGCTTTGAGGTGAGGGGGAAAGAGATGGGAAAGTCAGAGTACGATACAGGGGATGTCAGAGAGAAGTGTCAAAAAGTCTTTAATCAAATAATAGCTTTATTTTAATTTTTCCTTCTCTAATGTTAGTAACAGAGGCAGTCAACAAACAGAGTAGTTTGTGAAACATGTTATTGGTCCTGCTTCAAGACCTTCAAAATAAACTGGAAAAGTTATTGAAGACTTGAAGCATCCCTGGGAATGATTTGAGGAATTTGAGAGCACTTGCTTGTTCTAAAAGAGGTGAGAAGTAATAGAGACCTTGACTTCTAGCAAGCTTCTTCCATGAACACACAAATGATGCTGCCAGGTGCAAACCTGGAGTATATCAAAAACAAGTAAGCTGTGATGGTGGTAATTAGGGGAATGGGGGTCTAGGTCGTGTCTTCCTCAGTCCTTCTGGTGAAGGGAAAGGACACTGGTAACTGTATCAACAATTGTTTGAAGAGGTGGTTTCAGCAACAAGACTTTGGTTTCTGTGACCACGGGTGCCTGTTCCAGGATGAATGTTCACTTGAGACAAATGGCATACACCTCACTTAACAGGAAGAAGGCATCTTTGCCAGTAAGGCAAGTATTAAGAAAGGCATTAAATTAGGTCTGAGATGGAAGGGATAAAGTTAATACCTGTGAGAAAATGACAAACAGGATTGACACACAAGGGGACTGGGATGAGGTGAGTGAAAAAACATAAAGTCAATAAAACAGGTCATAAGCGGAGTCATCTCAAGCATTAGAATATACATATATATACATGTATATACAAAATATAACCATGAAAAAATAATCCAAACTTTTCTGAGAAATCAACATGCCAGAATGGCTCTCTGAAGGGTCTGTATAGCAATGGATAAAGCATGGAGAGTAAACATGAGAAGTTTTTCATCCTAACATGAGCTCTGTGTTTATTTGCAGGGCTACGATCCTGTTAGGGCCACAAAGGTGTGGTAGAATGCCTTGCTTGACTGGCGCGCTTCAGTAGTGAAATGTAGGCTCTTTAGGAAAGTCTGGGCAGAAAGATGAGGAAGAGAGTATCTCTTTATGTGATAAAGCAGTCAGATTACAGTCTGAGAAGGACTTGGGAGTGATGGTGGATGAGAGGCTGGACATGAGTCAGCAATGTGTGCTTGCAGACAAGTCAGACATGTGCTGGGCTGCAGGTCAGGGTAGATGATTCTGTCCCTCTACTCCACACTGGTAAAACTCCATCTAGAGTACTGCATCCATCTCTGAGCTCTCCAACACAAGGACATCCATCTGTTTTACAGAGTCCAGAGGAGGGATGGACCACCTCTTTTATGAGGAAAGACTGGGAGATTTGAGGTTGTTCAGCCTGAAAAAGAGAAGGTGTTGGAGTGACCTGATTGAAGCCTTCCAGTACTTGAGGGGAGCCTACAAGAAAGATGAAGAGAGACTTTTTACAAGGGCATGTAGTGACAGGACAAGGGACAATAGCTTCAAACTGAAAGAGAGTAGGTTTAGATTAGATATTAGGAAAAAATTCTTTACCATGAGGGTGGTGAGGTACTGGAACAGCTTGCCCAGAGAAGTTGTGGATGCCCCATCCCTGAGAGTGTTTAAGGTCAGGTTGGATGGAGCTTTGAGCAACCTGGTCTAATGAAAGGTGTCCCTGTCCATGGAATGGTGGTTGGTATTGGATGCCTTTTTATGATTCTCTGATTCTGTGAATTTTGACTCAAGCGACAGATAATAAGCAAAATGAGTTTATGGTTAAGGATTAAAGAACTGACCAGTAAGGGTGATAAAATGGATGATCTGCTGTAGGTCACATGGTCAGAAAAAACAAGTAGATGAATCTCAAAGTGACTTCAAACTTATAGGCCATACTTTCTATGAGTGATTTTAACTACCCTGATATCATCTTGGGAAACACTGCAGCAGAAAAAGGTCCCTGGAGAGCATCAATGACAGTTTCTGGACCTAAAGGAGCTATGTTGGACTTTATACTCACAAACAAAGATTGACTCATTACAGGTGGGAAGGTCAAAGTCAGCCTTGACTGCAGTGACAACAAGGTGGTGGAATTCAGAATCCTTAGAGGAGGGAGCAAGACAAAAGGAAAGACCAGAGCTCTGGACTTCAGAAGAGTAGCCTTTGACTTCTTGAAGGACCTGCTTGGAAGAATCCCATGGGAAATGGTTTTGGAGAGGAGTCCAGGAGAGCTCATTGATTTTTCAAAGATTGCTTACTCCAGGTTCAGGAAATCAAAGAAAGATGACAGAAGGATGCATGAATGAAAAGATACTTCCAGAAAACACACACACACACACACACACACACACACACACACGCACGCACACACAAAAAAAAAAAAAAAAAAAAAAAAGGAAGGTGACCTGTGAGGATTACAGAGATATGCTATTTGAGTGTGGAAATTTATGAGATTAGAAAAGATAATGCCCACCATCTTTATTGGTAAGACCAGCCCCAATAATTTCCAGACCCAAGACCAGTGGGGAAATTTGGCACTCTCAACTGGAGAAAGATCAGACTAGTGAACATTTAGACAAATTGATTTCACACAAGTTCATATGTCCTCATGGGTTGTACATACAAGGGCTGAGGAAGCTGGACAATGTCATCATGAGAACACTCAATCAGATTTGAGAGACTGTGGAAACTGGGGAAGGTTTCCAAGAAATGGAAGAATCAAATGTCACCCCTTTCTTCAAGAAGTATGATCCAGATCAGTAGTTTAAATTTTGCAGTTACTGAATTGGTATAAAGTAGTTCAAGTTTCTCTACCATTTCAGATCCTAATGTCTGTCATCTCCCTGTAGTCTAAAAAATCTTCTGATAAGGAGACTGCACACACAAACTTTTTGTTCTATTTCTCAGTCATTTTGCTTAGATCATGTCTGAAAGATTCCTAGGTCTAATGGTCTTCCTCATGTGTATTTTTTTAAATTTAAATTAAATGACTGTGTAATATTCAACTGTGCTTATGAACATTCTTCTCTTTGAGATGACAGAAACAAAATTTTTTCTGCAAACTTTTTAACAGTTCTGCACTTAGTATCTTTCCATAGATACTTCCCCACCATCAACTTACTTTTGTCTTTGGAGTCCTCTGTGCAACGAAGTCCTGTATTTCCTGGAAGGCAAAACTATACTTTTCCAAGTGTTAACAAAATTAACTAAATCTTTCCCATTATTAATACTGTTATGATATGGAAATTTATGTTTTAAGGTTAACAGTAATTCTTTCGATGTGAATGGAAACAATTTTATTGTTTTCAACTGAGATTAGTTCAGCTACACAGCCCTTTCACTTCCATTGGTCTTTCAAATGCTGTATTTTCAAATATGGAGCAGGGTTTAACTAAAAGGCTTTTAAACAATCAAATATTGCATTTAATTGTTCTTAATTTTTCAGAGAACTATGTTTTTTGCAATAATGGTTATTTCTAGGTCACATTGTTACAGCAACTTCAACACTGGTAAATCAAACTCTCTTTTCAACTCAACATAATAATTGAAGCTTTATCTCTTAATGAAAAATGTTAGACAGGTGTCAAGTGAGAGTTCATGCAATAGTGATTATGAAAAACATCATAAGCAGGAAAAGGGTTATAGAGGACACTGGGGACATTTTGCTTTAGATTTTTTGAGATACAAATCAGTGAGTACTGTACAACTAAGAAAAATCAGCATGTTTACTCGACCTAATGAACTGTCTTCTGAAGAACTAAATCTAAAATAGTCCATTGGCTTGATCTAATACTTAACTTATTTTTGATCATATGAACAGAAAACACAAGGATCTACTCTCATGCCTTGGACTTGCAAGCAGCCTCTAAATAGAACTTCCTATTTTAATTTTTGAAAGATTAATGTGTCTTGCAGGTTTAAGACATGTCTTGCATGTTGGCAGGTACGGTGCCATGGAGCCCACCAGTAAAAATCTGAAATTTCTTCAAAGCTTTTAATAACATATGTTGGAAAGCAATTTATTCTGGCTATTGATTATCATTTCTTGTCTGGATGTTTTTGAATCTACATCTCCTTAATTTCTCACTAGACAGCAGCTAGAAATATCTGGTATATCACCCGTGAGTAATTTTGAGGGCTTTTTTTATTATGTTGTTCTTCACTATAGAAAAGTTAATTTGTGTTTTTGAAGTTTCTTGAAGTTATAGTGTCAGCAATTTACTATACTGAAGCAAGAAGAGCTTGAGGGAAATTTTAAAATAGGTGTTCCTTTTACTAAAATAGGAACTCTAGCACCAGAAGTAACAGAGATGAGATAGATATCAGTAAAGGAGCTCCTATGGAGAAAATATATGAGCTTGACCCTACCCAAGTTTTTTTTCAGAGAAAGACAACATTATTCCCTTCTTCCATGCAGTATTTATAAACTTTAACATACCTAGATGATACTGAAAATATGCAGCTGCTAAAAGACATGGTTGGAGAGGAGACAGATTACTAGTCACGACTATGACCCATCTGCAGAACAGAATTACCTCCTCCTAGGAAAAACAAACACTGAGAGGCAATGTTGGAAGTCCAAAGGCCTTAGGTGCAAGCGTTTATTGTAAGCTCAGCAGATGCTTCTCTAAGAATGATCAGGTAATGAACACAACCAAACACATTCCCTTTTCATGCATAGTTGAAAATTAGACCTGCAGCAGAAAATGTTCGCTTCAAATGCACTCTGATTTTGTTTGTGAGGAAAAAGATGGAAGGGCTGAGCCTGTGCATTATCTATTTGGATTCCATAAAAGCCCTTCACAACTATTTAGCAGTAAGGCATGAATTAGTGCTTACTATTTTAATTCCTTTCTTCCTTCAGAAGTTGACACAAGTACCAAAATAGGAATGAGAAGAAAGATTTGTCTCTTCTCAATCCAAAAATGCTATCTGTTTGTGCATAGCATCAGAGTGTGTACTAATACTTACCCCCTGAACTGAGGCTAGGATACCAAACAATGATATGTCATTTCTCAAATCAGTTTCCTTAGACAAAATCTGTGGTTCAAATTAAGCTGGTTTTTTGCTCATATTATATGTGTAGCCTCCTTCTTTTCTTCCTTTGTTTTGACTCTTTTGCCAAATGACATTGAAACTCATCAAAGGATTGGAGAATTCAAAGGAGTAAAGTAAATGAAAACAAGTGGATGAGAAATATTCCCTTGATTAAGGCAGTAACATGCACTGAAGCATTTTTAAGAAAGAGAATAGCCACATAACACAGAGAAGCTACTAATAATCTAACTGAAAGAAAAGAATTCTATCAGCAATGACATATTATTAGACAGAGAATCTGTCCACAGTTCAGGAAGTAAAGTTTCATTAATTCCTCCACAGATAGAAGTATTAGTTTCCCTAACCTAAAATCTGATACTCTTCAACCTCTATTCCAATGTTATGCACAAAAATATAGTAACTTCAAAAAAAATTAAAAAAAAAACAACATAAAATATCTCTGTTCCTTTCAGCTCCCTCAGGTCATAATTGTGATCAAAAAGCACCCCAATATGCTGCCTTGTCTTGGTTTGAGGGGAAAAACCAAAATGTTTACCCACAAGCGGGGGAGGGGGCCTTCTCCACAATAATCACGCCACTCTTTATCAAATTTAAGAAAAGGAATTTTAATACAAGAAGGATAACTGTCCCTAACTGAGATATATATATATATATATATATATATATATATATATATATATATATATATATATACACACATATATACATATATATATACATATATATATATATGTAGGTATAGGTATAACTGTAAACAAAAACCACTTCCCCAACACCACAGGAAAAAAAAAAAAAACAAAACAACAACCCCCACAACAACAAGTTTCCTTCGGGAGAAAAGTTATACTTATGGCAGTATCAGTGTCACAGCCCGGCTGGCAGCAGGGTGAGTTCCCAGATGAACTCTGTGTCTCTTGTCCCAAATGAAGAAAAATAAGCTGAAAGTGGGGAACCGCTGCATGTCCTGGAAAGCAGCTGCAAACTTCTCTCTCCCGGGTCGCTGCCCCAGCCGGGATGGGCAGGCCGGGACGCTGCAGGTGGTGGTGAGACTGGATCAGAGGCCAGTACCCCCAGATGCAGGAACTAGAACAACTGTGGTGAGGAGAAAAGCAGCGACTCAGCAAGAAGCCCCAGCAGTAGCCAGCAGCAGGAGCAGGAGAAAAAAAGAGCAGCTTCCCTCCTCAGCAACACACACGCTGCTCCTGAGTTCAGCCAAGCTAAGAATGGAAAAATGTCCCCAAAACCAAAAGACACAACGACACAACCTGCCCCCACCTAAGCAATCATCAGTTAACTACTTCTTTTTGTTAACTGCTGGCATGGGCAGTTAGTGGCAGGGGAGAGAATTTACATAATAATTCCAAACTACAACACACCTTTAGTTCCACAGGCTTGAGAGACAAAACAAAGCAGTAAGACTTAGGTTTCACAAAAAGTGTGAGAGGAAAATACTGCCCTTGTGCTGACAGCTGTGTATCGGAAGTGAAAAATCTGTAGTAAAAGATTATGATGTCAATTAAAGTTTCAAAGTGATTTTTTGGGGGGCTGGGGAATGCAGCAACCTGCATAATTTATTTTTAGAAGTGCACTTAATATCATAAAGGAGCTGCTTTCGGATCCACTTGTTGTCATCCAGAACATCCTTGACAGCCTGAGCTATGTTCACATAACACTGTTACTGCTTATTTGTGCCACCATGGAATTGCTGTATCTAAGAATTTTATCTTTATCCTTCAGTTTATACATTAGGTTTGTTGAAGAATTCAAATGTGTTTCTGTATTCAGCAATAGTAAAAAGAAGGATCTAGGGATCCACAGAGCAGTATATCTCACCACAATTCCCAGGAAGGTGATGTGGTAAATAACCCTGGCAAGCACCAAGTTAACCAGGATCAAGCATTGTGCCCTTTCTGAAAAGAAAGCCAATAGTCCCATGGGCTGCATTAGGAAGACCATTGACTGAAGATCACAGGCCTTGATTCGTGTTCTCTGCCATGCCTAGTAAGATACATCCAGATGTTATATTCAGATCTGGACTTCCCAGAAAGAAACAGACATACTGGAATGTGGGTTCAGCAGAGGATCACAAAGATTTTGAAGAGACTGGAACATTTTTCATGTGAGGGGAGGTTAAGAGCACTAGGAGAGTTAGTCTGGAGAAGAATGTGCTTGAAGGGATCTTAAAAGTATGTGTATAAATATCATGTTGGATGAACCAGACTCTTTTCAGTGGTATCTCTTGACATGAGAAAAGGTAATTGGCATAAAGTAGGAACTTCTCCCCTCAAATTACAGTTAACCATAAAAAAACCTTTACCGTGGTGTCAAACTCTGGCACAGGTTTCCCAGATCTGAGGAGCCTCTAACCTTCAGCATATTCAAACTTGCCTGCACATGACCCTCTCTGGGCCACCTGCTGTAGATGACCATGGTCTGTGCAGGAGTAGGACTGGGCTATCCACTATAAATCTGTGATGCATATATGTGTGTTCATGTGTGTTTCTGTGTATATACTTATTGTCAGAAGAATTGCAGCCTTATAGGAAAACTTGATGGTTGCTGTCCTAGTTCAGCAGCTGGGACCAGTTTATCACTGTGTGGGTGTAACCCAAACTGTGTATTCTATACTCTCTGTATCCTTTCTCATGAACTGTTAATAATGGGATTGTTGGCAGCAGCTGTCCAAGGCACATCTGATACCTCAGGCTACAAGCTGGTTGTTAAAAGACTCTGTGAAATAGGAGGATGTTCCTGTCTTCACACCAATGATTTAGCTGTGATAACTCCCCTTTGGGGAGTCATTAGCACCTTCACATCCAGACATGAGGGGTTATGTCTTCTAATGGGCCATCAAAGATTCCAAATCTATCCTGTGACTCACAGACTTAGTTCACCCATTGTGGAACTCCCTGCCCTGGGAGAGGTACTGGACAATTCCACCTGAACCTAAGCATATATAATCTTGGAATTTGAGGACTTCTGGTACCACTCATTGGATCCAGAGGGGGACCAGAACCTAGACAGGACTGTGACCACTGCTCTTGACCAGGTTGTGACCACCATCCTCACCAACAGGTTTTCCTTTCCTTTTACTTTGGACTCAGGAGGACCATGCGGTGCTCAGCACAGGGGCTAACAAAGACTCTTCTGTGTGCTGGGTTATATATCTGGGTTCGGTGGGTTAAAACCAATTTTTTCTCTGTATCATTGTATCTATTGTAATCTTTTTATTAAATTGCAACTCTGACTTGTAATCTCTTTCTGAGTTGGATTCATTTCTCCTGCCAGTTTATCTTTAAACCAGCACCCTTGTGAAAGGCAAAACAGATTCTGGCTGAAATGCTATATATGAAAACTATCCTGGGACTGGCAATGAAGTAAGCAGGAACTTTTAAGTTTAGTTGAAAAGAATGATAAAAGGAAAGCACTGAAACATAAAGGTTAAGGGCAGCTGCCTCTGAAGAGTTTAGTGCACTGCCTGTTCCTCTGGTTTAAGCAAATCAGAAGCAAAGGTGTCTCCTTATCTGTAATGTTAGTTAGGAAGAAGCTGAGCACAATTCTAAGCAGAATTGTGGCATGCATAACAATTTGTCAGTTTCTGAAAGCACTCTGCTGCTTCAAAAGATGCTGTGACATCCTCTAATTCATAACTGGGGAAGGATGACACAGCGGTCATAGATGAAGCCAGTGGACTTTAACTAACTTTAAATGGTTATGAGACAATGTAAGCTCTAAGTCTACAACCATCATAGATAAAAACAATAAATCTAAAGTGTCTCTTTCTTTTTTTTTCAGAAAAATATGATCAGAAGATGTCAGCAATAGTATACAAGAGTTAAATGAATGAAAAACAGGGTTCGTGTTATGGTTGTTTGGAAAAATATTTATTGAAAAAATATGATTTTTTTGTGTGAACTTACCAAGATAACTGTAACAAAAAAAAAAAAAGTCAAAATTTACTACCATGCCAGGTTTTCCTGTAGCACAGTCACTTCTAGAACATCTGACAAACAAAGTTTCTATACGTCTAACAAAAAATTATTTTTAATTCTGCTTTATTATCCTTAGCATTTCAGTTTAAAAGCAGCTAAGATGCCCTTTATGACTGCTAGAGCTAAAGTACTAGATAGACAAACCCCAAGAATTTTCATATTGCTGACATATAACATACTTGGTCCACAAATCATAGTCAGCTTATATATATTTTGATGCCTTATTGGGAATATCTTGATTTCAGGACATGTTGGATTTTAATTATATTAGGGAATGTGTACTTCATGGGATGAAAGAGAAATTACTTGGCACGTATGGGCGCAACCCACACTGAAGAAGGAGTTTTCTCTAATTTGGAACCAACTTCGATGCTAGAAAAAGTGTAAGTAAGGATGGATGTTGTTCTCCTGAAAATGTTAAAGATCTTTTAAGACAGTGATGTCAGTGTCATGCTGAGAAAAGACAACTGAAGTCAAAGGGAGTGGCCAGAGAGCACTTTGTTAGATTCGGAGTTTAATCTGTAAAGCCAGAAAGTAACATTATAGAGTTGTCCCAAAATGATCATATATACTAGCACATTCTATGTATTCTCTATAGACAGACATATCTTTTATTCACTGTCTATTACCAAAGCATGAGGTACAGTGATTGATGGTACGATACATTAGCAGTACTTTTACCTACTTTATATCAGGTTAAACTGAATGCTGGTTCATGTATAGTCACAAGTCCTTGTTCTCCAGACAGAATTCAACAACATTAATAATTTATTGGAGACACAACATGGCTTGGCACATAGAGTCCAGGAAGTTTTCACAGAACACTGAAGATAACTTTTTGATGCAAATGGTGAAAAAGCCAGTGAGAAGAGGTGTGTTGCTGAACTGACAAACCAGGAGGGACTATTTGAAAATTAAAAGGTTGAGGGCAGCAGTGACCATGAGATGGTGGAACTCAGGAAACTGCATGAAGGAAGCAAAGCCATAAGAAAGACTAGAACACAAAACTTCTGGAGAACTAAATTCAACATCTTCTAAGACCTACTTAGAGGAATCCCTTGGGATGTGGTTCTAGAAAATATGGGACTCCAAGAGAGCTGGCCAATATTCAGCATCACTTTCTCCAAGCTCAAGAACAGCGTATCCACATGAGCAAGAAATCAAAAAAAAAAGGGGGTCAGGAGAAAGCATGGAGCTTCTAGTAAATCTGAAATGCAAGAAAGAAATTTATGGGATGTAGAAAAAGGAACAGGCTACATGGGAGAACTATAGGAACACTATCAGACTATACAGGGATGTGACATGGAAGGCCAAGGCTCACTTGGAATTGAGTCTGGCAAGGGATATCAATGGCAACAAGAAGGGCTTCTACAAGTGCATCAGCAGCAAAAGGAAGAATAGAAAAAATGTGTGGCTGCTGATGAATCAGACAGATGTACTGATGATGAAAGACATAGAGAAGGTAGAATTACTGAATGCCTTCTTTGCCTCAGTCTTTACCACTGAGGACAGCCCTCATGATTCCCAAACCTTGGAACTAAGAGAGTAAGTGTGGAGAAAGGAAGAATTTCTCTTAGTTGCAAAGGGTTGGGTTAGAGATCATCTAGGCAGACTTAATACCCATAAATCTATGGGCCCTGATGTTGAGGGTGGTGAAGAAGCTAGCAGATGTTGTTACAGAGACATTCTCCATCATCTAGAGGAAGGTCAATGTTACACCCATCTTCCAAAAAGGCAAGAAGGAGGATCCAGGAAACTACCATCCAGTCAGACTCATCTCCATCTCTGGAAATGTCGTGAAACTCATGATTCTGGAATTATCATCAAGCATGTAAAAGAAAACAAGGTCATTGGAAGTAGTCAGCATGGATTCACCAAGGGGATATAATGCTTAACTAATGTGATAACCTTCTACGATGGCATGACAGAACAGGTTAATGAGGGAAGGGCAGTGAACATTGTCAACTTTGACTTCAGCAAGAGTTTCAGTGGTCTCCCATAACATCCTCATAAGTAAGTTCAGGAAATGTGAGTTAGATGAATGGACAGTAGGGTGGATCAAGAACTGACTGAATGGCAGAGAAGGTCATGATCAGCAGAATAGAATCCAGATCAGCAGAATAGAATCCAGTTGGAGACCTGTAGTTGGTGGTATTCCCAAGGTATCATTACTGAGATCAGCCTTATTTGACTTGTTTGTCAGCAACCTGGATGAAGGGGTAGAATGCACCCACAGCAAGTTTGCTGATGACATTAAACTGGAGGGAGTGGCTAATACACCTGAAGGCTTTGCTGTCATTCAGCAGGACCTTGATTGGCTGGAGAGCTGGGCAGAGACAAATCCTAATAAGGTTCAACAAAGGTAAGTGTAGGGTCCTGCACCTAGGGAGGAATAACCCCAAGTACCAATACAGGCTGGGGGCTGACCTACTGAAAAGCAGCTCTGTGGAGAAGGACCTGACAGTCTTGGTGGGGGTGACAAGTTGTCTATGAGGCAGCAGTGTACCCTGGTGGCAGCCAAGAGGGCCACTGATATCCTGGTGTCCATCAGGAAGAGCGTGGCCAGCAGGTTGAGGGAGGTGATCCTCCCCCTCTATTTGGCCCTAGCGAGACCACATCTGGAGTATTTGTTCAGTTCTGGTCTCGTCAGTTCAATAAAAACAAGGGACGCTGGAGAGGGTTAAACAGAGTTATAAAGATGAGTCGGGGTCTGGAGCATCTCTCATATGAGGAGAGACTATGGGAGCTGGGCCTTTACTCTAGGAAAGAGAAGGCTGGGAGGTGACTTCATTAATGCAAATAAATATCTCAAAGCCTGGGGCCAAGAGGATGGTGTCAGACTCTTTTCAGTGGTGTTCAGTGACCTAACATGGAGTAAAGTCCATAAACTAAAAACTAGTTCCATCTCAACTGTACCCTGAGATTAGCTCAGCTATACTTCTCACAGCTCTTGTAGATATGACATTATGCTAGTAACACCAAGGTTGTGGATTCAATCCCCATATGGGTCATCACTTAAGAGCTGGACTTGATGATCCTTGTGGGTCCCTTCCAACTCAGAACCTACGATTCCTTGAAATCCATTAACTTCTTCACATGAGAGTGGCAAAGCACTGGAACAGGCTGCCTGGGAAAGCTGTACAGTCTCCCTCTCTGGAGGCATTCAAAACCCAGCTGAATGCATTCCTGTGTCACCTGCTCTATGTGACCCTCCCTTGGCAGAGGGGTTGGACTGGATGATCTCTAGAGGTTCCTTCCAACTCTAACTATTCTGTGACTCTGTGAAAGAAAGTAACACCTGACCCTCAATAATCAACAGTTTCCTTGTCTTATTCTCCACCTGTGATATGGTAACTCCGATACAGACCATTGGCCTGTACTTCACCAAGCCTGGCTCAACCACTTTAAAAGACTACCTCTGAAAGGAATAAAAGCATTTGCATGATAAGATTCAGTACAACTGAACTGTTCCAATACACAGTGTGGTTTAATAGGGGCAGTCCCTTAATTTCATTTGCAGTTCCATAGGATAATGTGAAAATTCTCAGGGGATATCCAGTCTGCTTCCTTGCTCTTTTAGAGCTGGTGTTCCAAGGGCAAAGATTTATCATTAGTGAAGGTTATTTAGATCATAGAAACTACATGCACATTAGAAGAGAGCAGCTCACATGGGAAAGGTGAACTAGTGCTTACTCACACGTGACAAAGAGACAGAACTGATTACTATCATCAGGACACACACATGTCTTCTGTGAAGTCACTGACAAGAAATAAGTGCCTCATTTTTTTTCTTTCCAGTCAGTGTAAAAAACAATATTAAAAATGCCCAGGATAATGTTGTTATGAAAATAAAAAATAATCCTATAGAGGAAGACTGTGCAATGCCTTAAGAATTTGTCATTTGTTTTGACTTAATAATTTATATCTTCAGCCATCTATGTTGTCATTTTCACTAATTGTTTCAATTCGATATCAGTTAGCTAATTTCAGTGCTATTCATAACTTGTTGAGCAGTTTTGTCGTATTATTAACCCCATTTTCAGAATGAGCTTAAACTTCCCCTTGTTGCACTGAAAGCAAAGTATAGAATCTTTTGGCTTAAGAAAAGACAAAAAATTAAGATACCCTCTTTGGCAAGAGGCAATAAAATAAACTTGGTTACTTTGGGAGGGTCTGAGTCAAATTGTTTTAAGATTTGAGAAACAGCAACTATTTTTTGATTGAGGACATATAGGAAGACAAGGCAGATCATATTAGAGCCAGGTGGGAAGAGGTCACTTAATAGACAAGTTCCGTAGTATGTTAATCTCAGTAAAGAACCCAGTATTCCAAATGTCAAACATGGAGTTCATGGAATTAAAAAATACATCATGGAGGTGAGGGACCTTGTTTGAGTTTGTAGCACTTCTAAGTAGGCATCAGAATGGTCAAAGAAGCACTGGAATTCAGACTCAGTGTTTACAGAAGACACAAATATTTTCTGGAAAGCATTACAAATAGATCAGAAACTAATTTACTAGAAGTAAAACTCAGTGAACCAAGTTTATTCCTAGGAGAGATTTAATCAAATACTTGAATACAGGTATTGTACCACTACCCTTTCTTTTGTATTTTCCTTTCTCAAGCTCTCGCTCTCTCTTTCTCTCTCTCTCTCTATCCTTATGTCTCCTTTTCTAAATAGAGAGAATCTATGCAGTTGATGAATCTGCCATTTATGAACTCCTAAATTGAAAGAGTCAGGAATAGTCTTTGTATATATATGTGTATATTGATGAAGAATGCCAACTATCAGAAAAACAAAAGCAGGTAGCAGACTAAGGCATAAATTCATCACAAAAGGCATGAGCAGCTGTAGCATTATGAGAGATCCTGTGTGTCTGAGAAGACAGGGTATGTATCCACAGTTCCTGTCTTTAATAGTTTATCAGTGGAGGAGAAGGAGGTGGCAAGAGTGGGGAAAAGGTAACATGGGTATTCAGATACACTACCTCTTTTCTCAGCAAACCTGTTGGCAGAAGCTCTGCTTTTTCAGGAGGTTGGTGCATCCTTTGGACAGAGGGAGGAAGAAAGGAAATAAGAGAGAGAGAGAGAGGAAGGAACTAAGAACTTGGCTCTATACAAGCTGAAGTTCTAAAGTCACAGAATATTGTGAGTTGGAAGAGACCCACAAGTATCATGGAGTCCAGTTCCAAGTGAATGGCCCATACAGGGGATTGAATCCTTGCCCTTGGTGTTATTAGCAGCAAATTTGAATCCACTGAACTAGGAAGAAAGGAAGGGAGGAAGAGATCAACAAAATTTTTATAAGCATTTCTATTGGGACTAATGGGTGGTGATGCCTCAGAGGATTGGATGAACATTATTATAAAACCCATAAAATCAGGCTTTGGGGCACATGCACATCAATGTGTATTCCAGAGGGCCCTAGGCTGTCGCAGTCTTGGTCTCTCTGGGAAGGGACCAGACCAGCGACGGGGTTCGCAGACTGTCAGCTGAGTTGTCGTTCGCTGCTATTCCTTGACCCAAGGTATGGTTTGCCTCGTGAGCTGAGAACAAACACCAAGGAGCCAAGGATGGTCTGACCTGATCTGAAGATCCAGGCTGATCCAACTTTATTGGGGCGAACAGGGGTTTATATAACTTGGGATAGGGAAGGTTCTGGAAAAGGGGCGGAACTAAGGTGGAGCATGCAAATCCGCTAACAACTATAGGGTAGGAGAACTGAGGGGGAGTGAACTGGGGAGTGGACTAATGACAGGCAGGGTAAGGCCCGCCCCCCAGAGGGAGCCGACCAATGGTAGCTGCACCCTTGGTGACAGCCTTGGTGACAGCCCCTGCCTGCCTGGGGGAAGGTTCTGGAACTGGGAGAGCAATAGACAATATGATTTAAACAAAAATGAGGGATATAACTGGCATATAACTGGTAATAAAGAAAGTCCTTTCATATGTTGTCACAGTCAGGATTCATGGGGGTCTTCCTGGACCTTCCCTCCGTCAAATTCTGTCCGGCGGTCTCTTGCCCTTCTCCATTCTTGCATCCATGTACTTGCCACCTCCAACACTAGGCCTCGACATTAAAGGACCTACACTTTTATCTTATCTATGTACTAAGTTGGCTCAGAGTCCTGTCTCTGCTGTCTCTGTCAAGGCATCAGTGGCAAGAGAAAGAATGAAAACTAAAACCCACTCATTTTTATAGACACACCTTTAGGACTTTAAGAAGGTAGAGATCTCCCAGTAGATCTAATGTCTAAACTTCTTTTTTTCCACACTGTCCCAGAGATGGATGAGCAGGGTCCTTATGATGTACATTGTTTTGCAAGGATCAGAATTCAGGTAAAGATTCACCCCTTCTAATCTATAAGGAAATAATTCTAAGCTCTTTTTTTTGTTTGTTTGTTTTTGAGAGAAGAATCAAGAATTGTGAAGGCTGCATTTCTCATTGCAAATAACAAAATACAGCAAAAGTCTACTTAAGTAATCTCAAATATAGTAAACAAAATAATATCTTAGCGATTTAACATGAAAAAATATCCAAAAAGCAAATTATTTGAGTACCAAAAAAAGGCTGATATTAGCAATGGAATCAGTCTTTTACATATCTTGTATCATTACAATTGTTTCAATTATTCATCCAGTGATTTTTCCCATAGGATCTAAAGTAGTCAGTGATTTATATTAAAAAATTTTCATCTTCGGTAGCTGAAAGGTAAGGAGGTACCTTCCTAGGCAGTAGATTCAGCCTTTTAGAAACTGCTCACTATCTTGCAACTGGTATTCTACAGACACAAGCATCCTCCATTTGTCTAAACCTACATTGTCAAAGCTAGGAAAGTTTAGTTGAGGTGGAAAATGTGTTAACACAAAAAATTAGACATTCTAGCAGAATGGAGCGGACTAGGCTTTCAGCTCCAAAGTTAACCACTTAACTCCCATGAGGTGAACATAGTAGAGATAGACCAGAATTCTAATCTGGAGATGTGACGATGAGGAGTAAATGCATGGTCAGGTGCTACGCGAAAGAAGGGGTTTTGCTTTACCCTTAGAGAGAGGAGATTTTCTCGACCTTAATGATTTATTTGTCTGTCAGTGCCCCAGGGAAGCCAAAACCCTTATGTACAACCAATCTGTCAGTGTTCCCTAAGACAACTCTTCACTGAACACATTTGCAAGTGATTCGACTGCCCGTTTCTGTGGGACTGAGCCAACAGTATGGAGACCTCTTAGTGGGTCTTCCCAATGTCATATCCATAGCTGGCAACTGCTAGCACCTGTAAAGGACTCACTCTAACAGTTTACAGGATACCACTCCTTATCCTTATTAATACAAATTATGACAGGTTAATAAGGTTCAAGGGTCATCAGTGTTATTGTCTAACTGCAAAAACATGTTTAAATCAATCTACTATTACTACAAAGCAAACATAAGCTCTAATCCTATAGTAGTATTCAGTGCACATAGAATATGTTTCTCACCCAACTGGTGTCCCTGGAGATGTGGAAGACAGGTTCAGCCCACCAAGTAAACTCAGCAGTTTCAGTGGAGTCTCTCAGTTTTTCCCTGTTCTCAAATTACTTTGATACAATTTCTTTAAGTTTAGATGGACCTTGAGTGACTTTAGTCATAATTACTTTTATCTCTGATTGATGTAAAATTCTCTCTCTTCCCTTCATGTACTTAATACACAATTTTGGCATCTATTTCTCTTGGTTGACAGGTACTGTATAGTCCTTGAACTACGAAGTACCACCATGTTCCCTTCCCTGAGGGAAATTCTATGGAGGGAAGCCTGAGTAAAGACTATTGATCACCACCTGCTGAGTGTAGCCTGTGAGCCAATTTCCTTCCCATCTTGCAGACTACCTATCCAGTCTGGATGTCAGACATATAGTCACATAGTCTCTGTAAGGTTCCTTTTACTTTGTTCTCAAGTGTGAAAACTGTCTGAAAAAGGGACTTGCTTTCCTGCAGTGGAAGCTGTTTTAACACAAACATTTTAATAGGGATTTAAATATTTAACGTCAGGTAACCAAGCAATTTGAAGAATTTGGTTCCTATTCAGAATTTTATACCTGTTATTATGATTTGTACATTTAAAACAAAATACTTTTGTGGGAATATATCATATACAGTGCATAGCATGTATTTTATCTTACCTGTGTCAGCTTTATTTCCTTCTTATGCAGAAATCACCTCTGCAATCTGTTAATACTTAGGAGTCAGTAGATCTTGGCCTTTTGTCCTTTAAATGAGTTCTGATAGATTGTCTCTTCAGTTTCCTGAAATTCCTTTTGTAATATAAACCCTGACTGAAATATGAACAACGTAAATGAAGCCGTGATTTTAAAAAGACACCTGTCCAAGTGGGTGTTTCTGCTTATGCCTTAATAACTACCTTGTGCAGGAAAAGTCAGGTTGAGAAACTGTACTGGGTGCTTCTATAAAGTTCATTGTATGATTAGTACTTTTTTAACCATCAGCTGAAAATAATGCAGCGCTCTTTTCATTCATGGGATTAGGCAACATTATTTGTCATTAGAGAACAGCTCTGGTGACTACATTTGTTAATTAACATCTTGCTACATAAAAAATTTATGAGTTTATTTGCTTAGGTGGCAGTGGAAAACCCTTGTGTATAAACACTGATGGACAAGGTACAAAATTTGGGTAGACCATCTCACTGGATATTTCGTTTTGCCATTGTGAACATAAATATGCTTCCACAGTCCCATTTTTTTCACCTGTCAGTGAAAAAAATGCTAGTTTTCATTACTAAAATCCATTTTAAGGTCTACAGGAGGTAAATTATTTTTAAAATTAGTTTTTACTTTATTAGTCAGGTTACATGGTGTCAAAACCATTTTGGAGTCAGTGACACTTAATTTGCTATTGGTAATATTGACACAATATGTGTCAGTTCATTACAACATCATTAACCCTCTGAGACTAATAAATATTTTTGAATAACCAACAGGCAATTTTAAACTTCTTACTTTAAAAGAAATTTTTTCTGTGTATTTTATCTCTTACTAGCATTATTGATAAAGAGAATGTAAGCAGCAATTTAATTAATTTATTATCTGAAAATCAGAGAAGAAACAACAGGAATCAGATATAGTGTGTATAGCCTTCCAGAAACTTTGGCCAGTGCATTTGACTCCCATATATAGTCATAGAAAGGAGTTTGCATAGAACAATACTAGTTGCTTTGACATACAAAAATAATATGAGTGTAGAGTGAGCCTTTGTAATTGTATGTATATTGGTTAGGTGGTAATTAGTCTCCCATGTCATACAGGTGATCTTGAAACTTTACCCTTGCCACCCTACAGTTTTCTTCCTGGGCAAGTACTTGAGTAAGATGCTGATTTGTAACTCAAAATACTAGAAAATGAGAGAATGTTACAACATTTCTGTTCACAGCACTAGTTTCTGTTAGCAATCTGATCTTTTCTTTGCAGTGGAACCCCAATTATGAAGATAGATGAATCAATTTTCATTTCTGCTCTCTACACTAATAAATACATTAACAAGATCATTGCAAACATTATTTCAGGTACTTTGTCCCTTCACCCTTACTGAAAATTCTGTATTTTTGTATATCAGTTCCATAAAGATGTTTCCAAACCGTTGCCTGTTACACCCCAGTCCCAAAGCCCCATGCTTTACCAGGGGTACATTTTAATTTTAGGCTCCAAGGGATTTCACTCACATGAACTCTCATAGAGCCATTAATTCTTTGGTACCTTGAGTTAACATCTGGAGAATAACTACTCATTTTTCTCTAAGAGATTTCTTCTAATTTGGTGAAAAAAATAGGCATTTTTGCAAAAAGGGTTTTACAGGAAAAAACTCATGCAAATTCACAAAAATATTACAGCAGATTACCAGGACTAAAAAGCTTTGCTGTAATAAGGAACTTCTGTTGCACCCAGCAAATACAAACTCCATGCAAGTGAAGTTTGGTACACACATCTTACAGAAAATAAGTGTTTAAGTTACCCACAAGAGGAAGAAAGGAATAAAGGAAGAGACAGTAAGAGAATAAAGAATCAAGATAGAAAAAGAAGAAAGAAAAGTATTTACCACTTAGAAGGTCACATGTTGACAGCTCAGGAGAACAGACCAAGACCAGATGGAGACCTTGTGAGTGCCTCGTTATGTGCTGTGGTCACTGTGGTCACCCCCAGACAGAGACTTTGACTCCCTGGCCACTCTGGGGTCCCAGACCAGGGTGAGGGCCATGTTCTCACTGTCCGTGCCAGTCTGAGCTGGGTCAGGGGCTCCAGGAACTGTGGGGCGTTATAGGTTTCCCAGGCTGTTTGTGACTGGCAACTGCTCCAGAGCTTTCCTGTGTGAGCCCCAGGCCCTGCCATGAGGGACATGATGCCACCCCACCCCTGTGAGGTTCAACCCATCTCTGTCCCCTCCACATGAGTACACACAACCACAAGGTGGTTCAGACCCCATAATCACTCATGTGGTGTCTAACATTGCCTCATGGTAGGTTAAAATCAGAGAGGTACACACTTCACAATGTGAAGTGATTTTATAAAGTTGAACAGTTCTGGAAGATGACATTGTGAACCTGGCAGGCGGGCATTATTTTCATGACATGGCAGTAAAGTGAAGTTGATAGCAAAGGAAAGTAATGAAGGCTTATTGAAAATTCTGTGTACATTGGAGCAAATCCATGGTCTGAGATCACATCTGCAATGGAGAGGAGAAATTTGGGAAAGGCTTTGTTTAATATTACATTCCAAACCCTAGTGGACTTACTAAGCAAAAAAATGAAGCAACTAGAGTGGTTGTTTATGATACAAACTTTGATGGGGTCCAGCCGTGAATATAGATTTAGTGGGATTTAATGCCCATCCTGCCAATTCCAAGGAAATCATATGTTTCACTTGAATAGGATAACAGAGCTTCAAAGTGAAATCTAGGATATTCTTAGTGTTAAGGAGAAAGAAGCATGGAAAAAGAACAGTGGTGAATAGCGTATAGGTGTACATCTACAAATTGACTTTACTTGAGCCAAGTAACAGCCCTTCCTCACCGGCTATCTCTTTATGCTTTTCATTCACTGTAAAGAAGTGGCTTAATGATACATTTGAAAAATACATGTGTGTCCTCAGCCCTCTGGTGTGACTCATTTACATCTTTCTCCTCTGGAACCCTAGTAAAACAACTATTTTATAATATTGCCAAGGGGCAACTTTTTAAGATGTGATGTTAGTCTCTGAATGTTTTAGTATTTGTTGTAACTGAAATGTCACTTGGCGAACATTTGCTCTCCATCACAGTGGTACACATCAAAAAGAAGCAAAGATTGCAGATCAGTTATGGTGACACAGAATACAACACAATGTGTTCCAACTGTTCATGCATACCTTCTCTATGATCTGGCTTCCATACTAAAGTCTTTTTCATAATGAGAATATGCTCTGCGAAAGACATCTGCTGCTTTTGAACACTTTCATGGCTTGAATCCAGCTTTCATTTGGCATTTTTGTAGCAGTAACTTGCTTTATCTATATTGGAGGTAAAGCACTGCTTATCAAAGTGTTTTTCGAAGTCATCTCAAGTGACTTGCAATTCATGTCCTAATTTTTATCTTCCTTATAGATGTACTGATGAAGTTGGCCAAGGACAAACACAGCACTACAATATTTTCCTTTCTTTTACAGGCTGGTCTTGTTGGGCTACCTGTGTTGAATAGACACCACAAGCACTGAGAAATAAGCAGACTATTTGCAAAATACCAATGAAAGCATGGTTTTCACTAGTAGAAATTTTGTCTCACTGAAATTTGAAACCATTGCTGGAGGAAACAAACAAAAAACCCCTTGGTGTTCAACTATTTACAAGGAAGTACTAGCACATCCTGTACTTTCTCATGCACTGACATTTTGATAAATGACTATATTTGTCTCTACAAAAGGTTAGAATGATGTCACTAATCACTGCACTACAGCATTTCAGTTGTAAAATTTCTCCAAAGAGTCAACTATTTCCAAAGGTTTTTGCAAAAATATATTACTTTCTGCCAGCATCACTTTGCAATATCTTTATACATAATATCAGATTTCAAGTTTTGCTATGTCATAATGTGAATAGAAAGTTCAATGTTTTGAAAGACTTTCTCTATGTTATCTCTCTTGGCTTAAGATGAGCTAATGCAGCATTCTTCAAACTTCTCCCACTGCACACCACCTGTTTCCTATATGGAAAATGGCTGTCCATCAAACTTTATTTTTCAAAAAGATTTTTCAAATGTCTATAGTTACAGACTCCTTTCTGCTTTTTCTTTTTAGGCCAGCAGAATTACTGAATTATGAAATCACTGCCACTGTATAAAGGTATAAACAATTTTTTCCTCTATTGCTTTTCATTTCTTCAACAATGTGAAAAGACTGTTCTTGTAGCCACTTAGATTTATCAAACCCCAAAAATTTTTATGTCAGTCCTTTCACATAGGCAATAGCCTTTGAGTCTCTGCAACTCTCTTAATTGATGTTTTTCAGTACAGCTTAGCTGTCTTTTTAGTTTGCTTTGTAATGTCACCATTACTTTCCCCAGTACTTTCCTACTAGTATAACATTTTAGTTCATTTTTATGGTTTGTTTTCCTGGAACACACCCAAACCCTTCAAATACAGTCTGGTAGGCTGTAAACATGTCAGCATTCACTTCTTCCTGCTTTACAATATTGACTCTACATTTATGCTTGTTACTACTGGCACACCAAGAATTGCTTATAAGCCAAACACCACAGTGTGAAATAAGTGTTTGCTTCTGTTCTCTCCTTAGAGAAAGTACATTTCAAGTTAAATTTCCCAGATACTTGCCTTTCCATATATTAAAAAAAGACCTGATCCTCAGCAGGGTTGTGCAGCAGTGATTCTTGGCAAAGTCTCTGCTTCTCCTTTGAAGAGTCACAAACAAGCACGTTCATAATTATCACACTCAACTTCTCTTACAATCACTGCAAATTTTTGATAAACAGTTATACTGGCTAGGTTTCCAGAAATTACATGCAAACTCAAAACATTGTGTGAAGAGGGTTTTTACTCACCAACTGCTTTACTCTCTCATGTGTCTTTTGTGGCATTCTTGTGAACTTTCATGTATAACTTCCTGCTTTTAGCCATATTTGGACTTCATCCTCCTTCTTGCCTCACACAATTTGGTGGGCAGTAGCACAAAGCACTGAATTGGGAACTGGAGGTCTGCCATTATGGAAAGCCTGAAGGTGTCCTTTGTTTTTCACAGAGTAGATTTACAAATGAGACTCTGATGATTTTCCTCATATATTACAGAACATGTATTCAATTCCTTCTTATAACAAGTCTACATTCTCAGCATTTGGCTGATGTTTAGGGCATGCTTGACCACAATGACTTGTCTTGCAATGGTTTCCTAAAGACTTGCATGCAACAGAATGACTTACCTCACACTTAAACTTAGAAGCTACTTTCAGGTGGCTTCATATGCATCAGTAATTGTACTATATTTATTTTCTTCTGTGCAAAAAGAGAAGGAAAAAAAACAAACCATTTTTTTCTCTTGCTCTCAGACATTTCTTATATTTACTGCAATAAATCTGTTTCCAATCAATGAAAATTGGTTTTTTATTAACAAAATCTGCTTCTTTTTAAACACATACAGATTTTCTCCTGCCACATGGGGAAATGACATCACATATTTTCTTCTGGAGCATGTAATGTTTGTATGAAATCTTTGCTGCTGTCACGGAGAGTGTTGGTGTTATGTCTGCATGAGCAAAACAGAACTGCTCAGTGACACGCAATTGGACATGAATTTTCTAAGCATGATGGATAAACTGAGTGGATTGCAATTCCTTCTCTAAGGTTTCTATTCTAAGATACACTCACAGTCTTCACACTCACATGGGCCAGCAGCTGCCTCACAGTCCAGCCCAGCCTAGACCAGAAAGGGGCGGCCGAGGACACTCAGGTCAACAGCTGGACAGGTGACCTCCAAACACCATAGCTGCAGTGCAGGCTTTGCCTTGAGGACACCCATGGACATGTGTCCATGACTGAAAAACTATTGCTTTTGCTACTATGTTGCATGTCAGAGAGTCGGCAGGCATTGATTACCTGACTCTCAGCCTGTCACTGTGAAGGTCAGGTAGCAGCTGTCACCAGGGTTTTTTGTCATCTGCTCTTCCCCTGCTCCAGTTATCTTATGCAACTATGAAGTTTGCAGTAGTTATGTGACAAATTTTCTCTGTGGCTTCCTTGTTTTTCAGCTCTGTGTTAGGCTGAGCTGGCAAAATGCCAACTGCCCAACACAGAGAGAGAATCCACCCCCACCCCTCCACCAAGGGAAGAGGAGGAAGAGAAAAAAAGACGAGAGGAGAAAAAAGAAACAAAACTAGAAATAGCAAGCTTCTTCTAGTATACAAAAAAGAGATTATTAAAACCAGAATATTATATAATGCATATATATATAAATGTGAGAAAAAACAAACCAACAACAACAACCGAGTTGCCCACCCAAACAACTCAGACTTCCACCACCCCAGCTCACAAAACCACTCCAACAAGTTGTCCCCAGAGGATACCCGGCAAGAGAGGAGAAAATCAAGAACAAAGAAAAGAAAAAGGTACTTCCCAAACCAAACAGCTGTGAAGTAGTGAATGAGGCCCAACTCCCCTTGCAACAGTGATAGCAGGTCTGCTCAGCACCCGGCCGTCAAGGGACTGACTAGGCAGTGCCTACATGTTTTTTTATACTTAATTTTGACATCAAAATGATATGAAATATCTCTTTCATTGCTTAAGTCAGGTGATGCTTGTTCCCTCTAATCTATGTAGACTCTCTGGGCCTGCTGAACTGAGGCCTAGCTAAAACTAAAGCCAAAACTATCATAAGCTCCCATTTCTAGTGACTTAGAAATGAACAATATAGTCCAAGTCTCATTTCCTTCAGTGTTCAGGCAGGCTTTTCTTCAGCAACTGTCATATTTTCTTACCCTGGGTAGAAGTTCATTCTTAGCTTGATGTTGAATTCGGCTGTCAATTATTACACTTTGCTTTTATAATTTTGTATCAAAATTTATTGGTGCATTTTAAATAAAATGGGCCCTTGCATTCAATCACCATGGTTTCTTAAATAAATGTAGAAATTCTTAGTAGATACATGGATATTCAATATGTTTCATATATCATCTTTATTAAAAGTATTTCATCCATAAATACTTATTTTCATGCAGGCAAGAACAGATTTGTTATAGTCTTATTCAAAACAATAATCAATTTTTATTTATGCCGGTGTTTTCATACAGAATCAAAACCACCTTCATGAACCCAGAACACATGAATGACAAAAAAAGAAATGGAGGATGGGAGCACTTCCAATCTTACCTAATTTCATAGTTTGGAAATTATAGCAGAGAAAACCCAGCTACTTCCATCTAGCGAATACATATGAAATACAACAGGACATTTTTTAGCTGGAAGGAAGGATATGATCATAACTGCAACAAAAAAAGACCACTTGAGTTGTGTAATCTGACCTTTATGATGTGCCAGATTAATTTGTGCTATTATCTTAATCAGAAAAAGACAACTTTCTTTTGCTATTGTCATAATTAATTAAATGTTTAGTTAATGAATGGTTCATCGTAAATATATTTGGTTAGTCTCAGTAACGATGTAATAGGAATCTGGGGATTTGAGAGGCGGGTGGCAGAAAAAGGTAGTATGTTTAAAATATATTTAATATCCTATGCAATACATCACAAGTAAACTCTTAAATACCAAATACAATGCTGTTTGACATTGTCTGTGCTTTATTAATTGCTATACTTTCAGTAACCTTATAAATGTTTCACTGTATCTGAAATGTGCATTCATTATGCAATAAATGAATGAAGCTCAGTAAGGTGTTTTCCTTTAAGCATAATTTATGATTTGCCTCGGCAGGCTAATACCCGGGAACTGTTTGCTGCTTCTGCCAAAGAGCTCATAAATTCTAACCAAAAAAAGAAAAAAAAAAGGTCTTATGGTAAAAATAGGTTTACACAATGGGCATCATGGCTAAGCTGAGAAAAGCAAGCCTCAAAATCTTGTAACACACATTCTGTACAACTAAGTATCATTGATTTCATATGTTTCCTGAACAAAGTCCTTTCCAGTTCTTTTCCAGGAGAACTGTTAAGTATAGACCTGGTATAAGTATTTCCCCTTGAAAATATCATTGACAGTTGTAGTAGGAGGAAATGTGTGTAGATAGTTAATAAGACAGAAGCAGGTCATCAAAGTGGCTCATGCTACAGTGACAATAAAAGTACAAGGGTTTGACGTATAGTTTTCCTATTGAACATAATGTTCAGAATGATTTGAGCTCAGTGTAGATTTAACTAACTTTTTAGATGAAAAAAAGATGGAAAATAGTCAGAAAATAATTATTAAAGGTAAAAAAGAGAAGTGGAAGAAGAAGGGGGAAAGGGAAGTGGAAGATAAAAGTTGCAGTCATTTGCATTTTAGGGGTATACTGAAGAAAAAGAAAATAAAGCAACCCTGAAAACACTCCATTCAAAATATTTTAGCTGAAAGAACTCCATATGGGATTTAAAACTGATGTGAGTAATGAGAATGATGCAGAACAGACTAAGGAAACAGATCCTCACTGTACCTGCTTTTTCACTATATGAGAAAGTGCAGGGCTGAGTTTCCAGGCATTGTTCAATGTCTCTGCATGCTCAAGAGAAGCCTTTGGTGTATGCCCTGTGCTTTCAGGGTCATTGTTGCCACCTGCTTACATCAGGGTTCTTGGCACTTGGACTACCATTATGTTAGTGATGACAGCAATAGCTTACCAGGCAACAGCTTACCAGGCAACATTTAGTCAGATACAACTCACTTCCAAGGAAGATGCAATCATTCTTATGATTCTCAAGGCTTTACATCATGTCCTTGGCTAAGCTTATGTTATGGAAACATTCTCAGCCTGGCGACTTTTTTGAAAGATCATGTTAAGTTCTTGTATGAATCTTAACAATTGCCTAAAGAATAAATTCCTCCAATATGTTGAGAAGGACAGGCTTATGCCTCAGTCCTGTTGGCATACTGTTGCTGTCCCAGTAAAGGGCTGCAAACACTGTCCAGTGAGCAGCAGCCAGCTAGGATAGTGATTGAGAGAAACCTCAGTTTCACATGGGAGATTTTATTAATAAATATGCCTAATTAGCTACAATTTGGTAGGGGGTTTTTTGTTTGTTTGGGGTGTTTTTTGGGTTTTTTGTTTGTTTGGTTTGGTTTGGTTTGTGACCTTTTTTTTTTCTTTAGGAGCTTATGAAGAAAACATTAGATGTATTTATTACTCGGAAAAGAATTCAGTGTCTGTTTTTCCTCACTCATGATCTACTTTGACAACCTGTGGATTGTGAATCCTTAACTTATTCACTTTAGGCAGACAGAAAATACCAAATGTATTTGGCTTGTAAAGGAAATGTTAAACAATGCTTTTAAATAGAAAACGTTTCCTCCTGTTGCCTGAAATGTTTGCCCTTTCAACATTTTTTCCTTAACAATGTGCAGATGACCAGTTTCCCATCTGGAGCAAGCGGCCTTCTCAGAGCTCATTGCTGAAATGGCTCCAGTCTGAGTTAACAATAAATAAGTTCTTTTTGTGTGTAATTGGTTGATGGAGCACTTTCATATGCGTGTTAAGCTATCAGTGGGAGAAAGGTTCCTATGCAGGAATATTTCTCATTTTAAGACTGCAAGTCAAGACTTGTAGCAGTGCCAATACTTTTCATTAGACAGATGTTATACCTGATGAAACCAAAACCTTTCAGACACATACTGCTTCAGGTCACATCTAAGAACAGATCCACATGTCCATAGACTCAGAACCTATACTGTGTTCTATTTTGCTACTGTTTACTGGGATTCTTTTTCGACATTTTTCAATTCACATAGTATTCATAAAAGTGAAGCCAGTAACAAGAAATATGAACAGAAAATATATTTGAAGGAGATTGTGTTTTAATTAGATGTTTTACACTTTTAGGAATATTTGAGAAAACCAGAATGGATTTGCTAGTTAATTTGGTCAGTATGAATCTGTGCTTCTGCTGAGAAACTTGAGGCTGTTTTATTCACACTGAACAATTTTGCTTGCAACCACTTTAAACGGTCTAGTTCTGTTTACTGAAAATAATATTGTTGAGAGACATTTTTAACCCCAAAAAACACTGATACCTAAACAAATGGCAAGGCTTAGTTGTACTTGATTTAATTTCTTGTATATCTAGAACTGACTTTGGCTTTATGAGAGCTAATCTGAAGTTTTGACTCTATTGGAAAAAGATGGTTCTAAGTACTTTGTGGAGAAAATGCAAGTGAATACTCGGTAAAAATTCCCATCATACATAGTTATCTAAGGGCTCCTGTAGGATTTTGTAACTATATTCATATTTATTATTTATTATCTTGGGGCTGTATCATAATATGTCCCATATGCTTTGACCTTGTCTTGACAGAAATTAAAAAGTCCAGGTTGCTATTTCCCTTAAAGAAAGCTAATATAATGTAGTACAATAGCACTTTAATTATGTAAAAGATTATATATATGTGTGTCAACTCTTTTCCTTAACAAATATTCTTTTAATGGAAGTGGGTAAAATTATCATGGCTTAATGATTGTGAAAGGCATTTTGGCACTGCAGATTACCTCGGTTTTTGTAGGTCCACATACCCCAGGTCTCCTTTCTGATTTACAGTTGGAAGTCCCAGCACAGAATATAATTACTTGCTTCAAGCAGTGCAGTAGTCAAGAAAGAAAAAGTCTTCCTGGGTGGTGTCCTCTCATAGTATGCAATCTAGATAATTAGAAAACAAGGTAGTTTCCCTCTGTCAGTTTCAGCTGTGGGATTGAGGAAAACCCTTCAGAAGCAGATGTCTTCTCCCACTTACTTCCTTCACAGTATGTGACAAGGCACATATTGTGCCTGTTTAGAGACTCTAGAAAAACTCCTGCAGTGGAAGGGCTGTGTGGAAACAAAAGGAATCAGTGGCACGAGTGGCTGTATGAGTTGCACTAAAGGTTCAGCTGAGAATTAGAAAAGGTGTGCTATAAGTCAAAGCAACACTAAGGAAAAGCAGAATGTAAACATATTTGCCATTCCTGTGTTTGAGTTAGGGATGAGGGGTGTTTGGGTGTCCTAGTTCAGCAAGCCAGGACTAGTTTATGGCTGTGTAGGTGTGACCAAAGCTGTGCATTCTAAACCCTCTATGTCATTTCTTATGAACTGTTTACAATGGACCATTTGCAGCAGCTGTCCAGGGCACACCCAACCCCTCAGGATGTAAGCTGGATGTTAAAGAAGCCTGTCAGATAGGAACTGTGATAACTCCCCTCCAGGAAGTCATTACCAGCTTCACACCCATAATACACCCCATAACTCACAGTGTTAGATCACACATTGTGAACTTCCCACTCTGGGGAGGTATTGGGCATTCCCACCTGAACCAGAGGGTATATAATCTTGGGGTTTGGGGACTTCTGGGACCATTCATCAAACCCAGAGGAGGAGCAGAACCCCAACAGAACTGCAACCACTCTCAACAAGACTGTGACCATCATCTGCACCAACAAGTTCTTCTCTCACTTCTTTTTACTTTGGACTTAGGGGGAACCACGTGGACTCAGCACAGGGGCTAGGAAACACCACTGTGTTTGTGTACCATGGGGTTGGGTTATACTTCTGGGTTTTGCGGGTTAAAACCAATTTCTCTTTGTATCATTGCTTTTATTGTAATATTGTTATTAAATTGTATCTCTGAGTTATAATATCTTTTGTGTTGGGTTTGTTTCTCCTGCTAATTTACCTTTAAACCAGCACATTGGGACACAATATTTTTGCACTTTTTCTACTGCAAGGGGTGATGAGATGAAAAGGGAAGAAATACCTGGTAGATCTCAGGAAAAATTACTATGAAGTGTTGGCGTTGTCTTTGGGAAGTTAAAATGGTGGGGTTGGTGACAATACAGATTTCCAGCACTTCTACTTTTCCAAGCCAAGCAACCAAAGGGAAGTATAATTCATCAGCACTTAAAGCTTCTTAAAAGTATATTTTAGGATTAATTTCTTTGATTTCCAGCTTTTCACATATTTGAACATATTTCATAAGGGGAACCACTACAAGAAAGTTCATGACATCTATTATATGAAGCATATAGTCCATCCAGATCCTTGATTAGACAACTCCTGACCACAGAAGGAAGTATTAAAAAAGATGTCCAGCTGAATGAGATACTTTACTGTGGCAGCTTCAATCTACTGTTTCTATCAGCCCTAATTATAGTTAACTAATTCCATTAGCTTCTTAAATATATTTTAAGCTGCAGTACTTACAAGCTAAGAGCAAGTACTGCCCTTTAATGGAGTTACCGTTTTCAGGGTAACCTTTTCATCTTGTCAAGGAAAGAATGACTCATTATTTTTAACATGATAGAAGTTTGTTATTTTTTTCTTCTTTTATTAGATTATTTTACACCAAAGACCTAACCTAATAGCATTTTGTTTACTTAACAATATCACAGATAATCACAGAATACTCTGAGTTGGAAGGGACCCACAAGGATCTTCAAGTCCAGTTCTTACATGAATGGCTCAAACAGGGATCAAACCCAAACCTTGGTGTCATTAGCACCATGCTCTAACCATCTGAGCTAATCTGAGGGTAAATGTTGGCAATACATCATCAGATCAAAGAAAAATATGAGAAAAAAATAGATAGATGGAAAGGAACAAAATAGCTTGATATTCAATTCTTGATAAGATACAGAAGTCAAGGTAATAAAATACTATGATTGCTCGATCATACAAAATGGTAGACAAAGTGCACCTATAGCCTATTTTTAGACTGCTATTCAGTGAAGTGATATTCTCCAGTGTAGTCAGTAACTTGGCAAGTCAGAATGAAATTTAATAATTTGTCCATTTATTTGGACAATTTTAACACTTGTAAAAAGCATTTTATTCATAGGACAACATCCATTTCTACCTGATCTTTGTATTGTGTATACTTACATACAGGTTTACATCTCATACTTAACACCACTCAGATATATGATGCAGAATGTCACTTCCTCTTTAATGCAGTGTAGGCTAGAACTTGGAAGAAAGTAAATGGAGACGGGCTGCCATTTGTGCTAAAAATATGTGTGTGAGCTGCATAAACTTTTTGTATCATGATGCCAGTACTGTGTGTCCCAAGTCTGTGCAGGCCTCCATAAAGAAGCACCAAAGTTCTTCATCATCATGGCTAGGCTTCGTAAACAAAGATTTGGGAAGGGCACTACCCACGCTTGCTGCAAGCGTGCTGGTGGCTAAAAAGGCCAATATGGGATAGGCAAATCCGGTCACAAAAGGCACAGCAGAACGTCTTCTTTGGCGATATTGGTGAGAAACAGTTCTTTCTGCATTGTCTTTTTTCCTTGAGACTGATTCTGCATGCGTTCTCAAAGGAAGCAGCAGCATTGTGAATGGTGTGTCTCCATGAATCCCAATTGAAGGTTCAAGAACAGACACACTGGGCATGTAATCAGACCAGTGGATGTTCAGGATTGTATGGAGGCAGCGCTGATGGAAGCATTTGAGAAGCTGCAGGTGGCCCATGATTCAGACCCATATAAAAGAGTAGACAGTACAATGGCTCTGTAGGCACTGATCTTTGTACTTTTCTTCAGGTGTTTATTGGACCAGACTCTTTTATGGAATTTTCCAAAGGCTCTCTATGCCTTTGCTAGTCTGTTGTCTATCTCTTTGTCAATCTTACCGTCCAAGGAAATGATACTTCCCAGATAGGTGAACTGCTGGACTGATTTAAGCTCTGATTCACCTATGGTCATGTGGGGATTATGGAAGATTTTCTGAGGTGCAGGTTGGTAGAGAACTTCTGTCTTCTTCAAGCTGACTTCCAGCCCCAAAAGCTCAGCAACCTCTGCTGTAGAGCTGCTTCTGTGTAAGCAGCGAGGGCGGCATCGTCAGCAAAAAGCAGCTCAAGGACAAGGTGATTCAGAGTCTTAGTGTGGGCCTTCAGTTGCCTTAGGTTGAATAGGCTTCCATTGGTACAATATCGGATGTAGATGCCGTTTTCTTCATTGACGTCTGCTGTGGCTCTTTGGAGCATCATGCTGAAGAAGATTGTGAATAGAGTTGGTGCAAGAACGCAACCTTGTTTCACACCATTGGTTATTGGAAAGGGCTCAGAGAGTGCATCACCATATCTGACTTCTCTACGCTGATCCTCATGTAGCAGGATGATCATTTTGAGGGACTTTGAGGGGACATCCTAAACATTCCAAGATCTGCCACAGGCCTTTTCTGCTCACAGTGTCAAAAGCGTTGGTGAGGTCAACAAAGGTTACCTAGAGTCCTTAGTTCTCTTCCCTACACTTCTCTTGCACTTGTCTGAGAACAAATGCCATGTCTGTGGTGCTCCTATTGGCTCTGAAACCACACTGGCTTTCAGGTAGAAGATATTCTGCAATAGTGGGTACTAATCTGTTCAGAAGTATTCTTGCAAGGATTTTACCAGCAAAGGAGAGCAAAGTAATACCTCAGTAATTTGAGCAGTCTGATTTTTCTCCTTTCTTCTTGTACAGGGTGATGATGACTGCGTCACGGAGATCTGGTGGTAGTTTCCCCTTGTTCCCAGCAACACACAAGAAGCTTGTGAAATTTGGCATGTAGTGCTTGATGTCCATGCTTCCAGATTTCGAGTGGAATTCCATCAACCTCAGCTGCCTTGTCAGTTTTCACCTGCTGTATGGCCTTGAGTATCTCTCCCATAGTAGGGGCTACATCCAATTCAGTTTTAACTGGTTGTTGTGTAATGTGCTGAATTGCTGAGCCTTGGACTACATGGTTGGCACTGAAGAGAGTCTGAAAATGTTCAGACCATCAGTTCAGGATGGAGGTTTTATCTGTGAGAAGCATTTGACCATCTGCACTGAGCAGGGGGCTTTGAACTTGGTGTGAGGGTCCATACACTGCTTTCAGGGCCTCATAGAATCCTCTTTGGTCACCCAAATCTGCGCATAGTTGTGTCTTTTCTGCTAGGTCAAGCCACCATTTCTTCTGGATGTCTCAAAGTTTATGTTGGAGCTTACTGCATGCAAGATGAAAGGCGGCTTTTACATGGCAAGACAGCTGAGCAAGGTGTGCTTGGTGAGCAGTTCTCTTCTTCCTCAACAATTCCTGGATCTCTTGATTGTTTTCATCAAACCAGTCTTTGTTTTTCTTGGAGGAGAACCCTAGGGACTCTTCAGAGGACAGCAGGATGCCATTTTTAATATGTTGCCAAAGTGCTTCAGGAGAAGGATCTATGGGATTATCTTTAAGTCTAGTTTGAAGGTTTACCTGAAAGCTGTCTCTCACTGTAGCTGTTGGAAGATTGTTACCTTGGTGCCTCCTCCTTGGAATGCCACCTCTCTTAGGTTTGGGCTTAAAGTGGAGGTTAAGTTTGCAACGCACAAGGCGGTGGTCTGTTTGACATTCTGCACTAGGCATCACTCGGGTATGACAGACATCATGAACAATTCTCTGTTGCACTAAGATATAGTCCATGAGGTGCCAGTGCTTGGATTGAGGATGTATCCAGGTTGTCTTCAGGCTGTCTTTCTGTCGAAAGATAGTGTTGGTGATGGTGAGCTGCTGTTCTGCACAAAACTCTAGCAGGAGATGTCGGTTGTCATTGCAGTTTCCAACACCATGATTGCTGTACTCCTTTCAGGCTTCAGAGTTCTCACCTATTCTGGCATTGAAGTCACCAAGGATTATGATCTTATCATCTGCAGGAACCTTTTGGGTGAGGCAGCACAGGTCGGTGTAGAATTTGTCTTTTGCCGCTAGGTCAGCTGGGAGAGTTGGGGCATATACGCTAAAAAGAACAACATGTTACTTGTTGTGTAGAGGGAGGCGTAAGGACATAATGCGATCGGAACAACCTGTCGGCAGATTTTCAAGTTTGGAGGCAATGTTTTTAATCATGAAGCCAGCTCCTGAAAGGTGTTTTTCAGTTTTGGGTTTGCCCTACCAGTAGAGTGTGTAGCCGGCACCATGTTCTTTAAGGCTGCCTTCCTCGCGTAGACAAACTTCATTGGGAGCAGCAATGTCGATGTTGAGTTGTGACAGTTCGTGGGCAATTAGAGCAGAACGACCCTCAGGATGTCTACTATCTACAGTATCAAGCATGGTTCTGATGTTTCAACATGAGAGTGTTAATTTGAATGCACCTTTGGAGGCAAGTGTATGCCTTTGAAATGTCTTTGGTTTTGTTTGACTGCATGGAAGATGCTGGTAGGCTGCAGTTATCCAGTCAGGTGTGGAGATGAGCTTTGTTTAGGCCACCTTTTCTAGACCCCTCTCTGTGTGGAGCAAGTTGTGCTGTCTTTAGAAAAGGCTGCTTGGTCACTCAGGATGCTGCCTCACGAGACTGTCATCTCTGGGGTCAAGTCTCGAATGACCAATATCCTGAACCATCTGCATGCATGTTTGGGTCTGCGGCTTCCAGCTGCTTTCTATCACCTGCCATTTCGATCCTCGCCTGTTGCTACAGGGCTTTGCAGTGTGGGTGAACCCTTCAAGCAGAATGATTTTTTAGGTGAGGCACAGTGTGCGCAGAACTGGCCCCACCCTTTACTCCTAAGGTTCATCTGCCACGACCTAGTGAGCTTGAACGGTGACAGCGAATACCTCAGGACATAGGTTTCCTTAGAGCATCCTTCTCTTAGTTTGATAGCCTTACAGGGCTAAGTGAGCTCCATCTGCCCAGGTTTGGAGTAAGAGTTGTTCTCCTAGGATGGCTGCCAGAGGGCTAGTGATCCCATCCTGCCCGTGGACACACTTTGTCTGACCCTTCAGCTGAGACCTGTCTGGCATGGGAGATCCTACCAGAGGAACATTCCACCACCAGCATAGCACCCAACCTCATGAGTGCACACAAGCTTCTCCCCTGTGACAAAGGGGTGTCCCCAGAGAAGGCTAAAATTCTTAAAGCCATATGAACAAACAAGAATTAACAAGGGACTATTGTCTTTAAATAATAGAATCATTACAGAAAACCAGTTCGATGAAATGTTGCTTGTAAAGTGAAGTCATTAACAACTTGTGGCAAAACCTTTTACAGCAAGCACATTTTTGATGTTTGCTTTGTGCTTAGATGGAGTGCAGAAGTAAAAATTTAGAAGTCGAGGCAAATAATACCTTTAGCCTTTAAAGCAGTTATTCTCAGATTCTTCTCAAAGCTTTTGAGGTCATCTGGAGCTTTTTCAGTGCTGTGTGGAAGTCAAAGAACATAGAAATTTCCATAAAAATTCTGGGAAAAGGGAACCAAAGATCAGCCCAGAAAATGAAAAGGCAGCAGAGTTTCCAAAGTAAGAAAGGAAGCATTGAGAACTGGAGGATTTTTCAAGTAATTACACCGTCTATAGAAATGGACTGCAGCCTGAAGAACTTGTCTGCTACCACCCCTTTTTGCCAATTCAACAAGTGGTGAAGCTGAGCACATATCCCAAGGACACACACATAAACATGAACATGGGCACATACAAGGGCACACACAGGATACTGACACAGCTGGTCAGACAGCCTGCGACATGCAGAGCGCTGTCTTCAGCAGCACCCAAAGAAAGGAGTCACATAAAACACAGAAGACAGGCAAGTCCTCTCCTTCTCTTGGGCTGGAAGAGTCAGGAAGTCACTCATGCAGTGCGTACATGAACTCTTCAGGTTCACATGAATTTGCAGGTCCTTCAAGGGTCAGAAAACTCCCTATGTTCACCCGTGACCCCAGCCCATGTTCTAGACCTTCCTGCCCACTTCATAGGCCTCTAGCCCTCTGGCAGGTTCAGCTTGATGCTTACTAGGAAACATGTGGCATTCACATCTTTGTCCCACAGGCAATCCACACTCACAAGTTCCCTGGGCTGGGTACTCCAGCTTGATGTTTACTAGTCAATACACACATACAAAACACGTGCACATACACGCACACTTTAAGGAAGATACAGACACTTGACATGCACCCGCTGGCACATGACCTATGGGCTATGAGCAGCAGTCTGCTCCAGCTGCCAGCACTGAGCATCTCAACTCTAATCACATCTGGGGTTTGAATCATGCACCACTCCTGCTCCAGTGACTGAAGCTTAAAGACTCCAACTCACTTCAGTCCCTGATAATGTGACCTCACTCATTCCAGTAGCTGACACCACAGGCCAGATGCCTACATCCCCAGACTGACTCCTGCAGTTGGCCCCAAATTTTACTCACATACAGAGTCTTGCCTGTAGCTGGCACTTATTCCTTGCAACACACATATGCAGAGATTGAACTGTTAGATTTTGTAGAGATAGTTAAGAAATGATTTAGCAAGAAGACACAAGAAGATAGGACAGACCATGACGATCAGGTGCAGGGCCCAACCAGGAAGGAATAGAGACTTGTCCTGTTTTTGCATTTAAAAAGGTCCTTGGACAGATGCCTTTAAAGGAGTGGGAATGTTACTACACAATCTAACAATATTTAATCAACATAAACAAATTGCGCAATGGCTGCTGATAAATTGTGTTAAGTTAGCATTGCCTACATTCAATTAGGTAGCTCAAGTCGAGGTATCTCAAGTTTCTTGGTCAAGAGTGAGGTGAAAATTGAGAATTCAACTTGTAACACAATGAGAACCATTCACCTGACTGTGAACTTTAAAAAAATGCCATCCAGTTAAATAAATGTATTAATATTTAAAATTTTTATCTCATTTAGGCTGGGATTACTGATAGTAGTTATTATTACCATTTAATTTATTTTGGCTTTCACTAACACCCTTTCAATAAAGTTGTTTATGTTACTGATTTCCTTTCCATTGCATTAGTTGAGAGCAACAGTGACGTGACACATCCACATGTGAAATCCTTCTTTCTCACTCTCCCTCTCCTTAATTTACCTCTTTTCCCCTCTTAAGGATCTTACAGATTTTCAGCTAGATATCCCTGGTTTTTATTCAGAAAATGGTTACTCTGATATCTCAGATCTCAGGCTCTGTGGCTAAGAATTCTTCTTAAGATTCATTCATAAGTGAAAGAATGAGAGGAATAGGTGGACTGGGCAATGTATTTGTTTTTTTCAAATTATTTGGGATTTTCCTATTGAATGACCATATCACTCTGTATAATATTCTGTTGAACTATATTTTCTAATTGTTCTCCAAAAGACCCCACTTTTTTTTTTTTAAACTTGCCTATCCAGTTACTGATGTCGTAGTTTTTCCTGATTTGGCTGTAGCATCTGGAAAGTGGTTGGAAGACAAGATGACATTTTATGAAATAGAACTTCTCAAATTTCTTCATGATTCATATAAAACAACAGTATAGACCAACAAAAGAACTCTTTGCTTATTTGCTACTTGGGCCTGTCTTACGAGATTGAGACAGAAATTTTCTGGAGCTTCTTTAACACAGTTTCTAAAGCTGTTTTCATGTAAGTTAAGGTAAAATTTGCTTTGCCCTGAATGACACCAGAGATAAAGAGACTGAATCACTTTTAAAAATTTCTGCATAGTTGAATTTCATGTCTATAAAGTCTGATCAAAGGCTAACTTGAACTACCCAAGAGTTTTTTTACTTCAACAAGCATATAAGGGCAAGGGATAAAAGGAAAGGTTCACCTCCATTTTTGATATGGATAATTATGGATAAATATTCTCAGTAGAAAGTACAGTTAGAGCATGCAATATTTATTACTCTAAAATTACCTTTCCTGCTACCAGAATCTGTTGGTCAGATACCAGAAGGGTGCTATCATGTTGAAGAAAATGATGATGTCTGACTCCCAGTGTTACCTTCCTAACCTATGACTTCAAGCTATCAATAGTCACCAATTGTAATTATGCAGCTTCCCTATAGTAAAGTTACTGAGGAGGAGGAGCACTGCTTTTCGTTGCAAGTGCACAACTAATAACAAAAAGGCAGTTTACTAAAATTACTCCTTTGCTATATATCATATCCAAATCCTCAGGTTTTAAGGAAAAAGATCCATTTTCTGGGCTGATCTTTCTTTCTTTTAGAAATGAAATAGTAAGCTTAGAAATGAAAATACTATTATTATATAAAGTACCAAGTAACTGACATTCATAGAAGATAGGTTTAATCAGAAGATACTGTTGGTGATGTGGGATAAAATAAAAATGAAAGGTCACGGACACAGTGACAAACAGGAAAATGAAGCTGTGTCTTTCTAACATGGTGTTCATAAAAGTGAATTACCTTTGTAATTTTCAGAGAAGAATGTCCCTTTTTTACTTTACCCTCTTTTACCTGCAATATTTGTTCTGACATAAATACTGTCCTGATATATATTAAATGAGAAAAGTAACCTCTGATATAATATTATTTCCATGGATAGGATGCTGCTACTACATTGTGGACAGTCCTTAAATAAAGCTAAGAGGGGTATGCACAAACTGAAGAACTGAAATGTTACATGAACTAAACAGTCACTTTCCTCCTAAGAATAACATGTGGAATTTCTCTTCTATGTGGTATAAACTGCAATGAAATGGAATAAATTCATATTAACTTTTAATCCAAAGTAATGCCTTTGTACTTGAAATTCTTCTGTGTGTCAGGACATAATACAGTTTGTAAAAGAAAGCCTTTGGCCAGGAACACCATTTACCAAAACTGGTAGCTCTTCCAGCAAGTGGACAAAAATCTCATATAGGGTAGGAGGTTTCCCTGAACTGTCACAGTGCTGAAAAATAACACTAATATAAAATATGCTCTGTTTGTTAATAAGAATATTTTACTTTGAGGAGTCACTGAAATCTGAACCAATATCTAACAACAGAGTCCCTGACAAGGGTCTTCTGTAAAGAGAGGGAAGTGAATAAAGTAAAGAGTACGTGTAATGTTAATGGCAGGTTCTTGTAAGCATTTCCCCCCAAATTATACCATTCCTATTCAAATACCATCTTGAGAGTCTTAGACAGTGTCAAGTGCAATCATTGTTATTGCAGTTGCCAAGGTAATCAATTGAAATCATAATGAAGGGAACAGAAGGAAATCAATAGAGTCTGAAATTACAAATAAAGAGAAGCTATCGTTTAAAAGCATTTGGCTGAAATCTTCCATATTAATGGAGTCAGAAATGGCTGTGTCATTCAGAAACACTGTGGTGCATAATTCACTTGAGTGCATTAGAACACCTAAAAGCTATTGCAGCAATTAGTGCTGCCTACCAAGAAAGTGTCCACCTTAGAAGCATCACTGAATTGTTTGTTTGGTTCCAATATGTTTTCATATTGAAAATTGTGATTTTTTTTTCTCCCTAAAAAAAGAGATTCACTCTCAGTAAACATAGTATCTCTCTCATAATTTTTTGAAGAAATGTATTTGATGCATGCTAACTCTTCTGGAGTTTTGTTTCTGATAAAAAGCCCTGCTCAGATTCATGTGGATCTCAACACCCCTTAGGTGCCCCACTGGCTGTGAAGCATTTCTAGATTATGGCAGTGCTGAGAATTCACATTTCTTTTTTACACATGAATTACACTTGTGTGCTCATATATGTTATTTAAGGCATATATTTGGAGAGCACATCACTGCACTTAGACAAAGGTATTCTAGGTGCAATGAAGAGGGTAATGTTCTTTTCTCTTTATTCTTTGTACTTCATTAGCTAAAGTACTTGGGCAGGTGGGATAGCAAGATCCTTTGCTTAGCTTCAGAAAGAAAAGCAGTCAGAGAATGAAGAGCTGAATACGCATTTCTGCAGTGAGTGCTCTACTAACCAAATGTTATTGCGCCTTGCAAGGCTCAGTAAATAATTATTCTAGCGGAGAAGGGAAGCATGATGGGATAGTATGTTACTGCATTCACTTGGAAAGGAGAAGACATGGGTTTCAGCTCATGAACCAATTGGAGCAGGGAATTGAAGTATCCAATGGAGCAAAAAAGCTGGGTCTCTCAGAGCTAGCCATTACATTACACAGGTATGTCCTCTCCCTTTCCCCTTCTGGTGAGAGAGGTGGTGAATATTTAATAGTTTCATGCAAAATGGAACAGCTTTTAGGGGAAGGTTTGAAAAAACCTGTAACATCCTATAGCATTGCTCTTAGGTGTTTCCTGTGCAAAACAAATTACTGTCATGTGAATAAGTTAATCTATTTGTGTTCTTCCTGAAAACAGTACTCAAACTACTTAGTCACTTCTGAAGAGGGATATAGGCAAGGGTCCACCCTGTAACTTTTTCAGCTGCATTCTGGAGAAAAAGATGGTGAGGGATCAGGTGTTTTTGCTTTCAGGCAGTTGTTCTTACCCCTATGAAATGTGACATAGCTCTCTTAAGAATATTGTTTTTAAAAGTTGGAGAGTGGAAATGTGAACAAAAATTAAGAAGGTACCTCCTTGCTGCCTGAAATACTGATTTGTCCCAACATTGTACAACCACAAGCTTTTTTTCCTCAAAAATATCAATAGGCTCTTGCATGTCATTTAGTAAAACCTTTCCATTACCAATAGCACAACAGCAATTAAAATTCTCATCAAACCTATTTTAACTGTTAATAGTCTTCCACTAAGGAGCATTTTCCTTGGCAAACATCTGCAGTAAAAGGCTATTTAATCTTTGCAAGTGAAACAGTCAGTTATGTTAATTCATCTCTTCTACTGTCAGTTTATATTGAAATCTTGTACAGATCTAGCCTTCTTCATTAGATGAGTTAACGCACAATTTGGCTGGCTCTGAGAGGAGAAAAAAAGCTTTGTCTTTTTTTTCTCTCATACCATCTGAAGTTACATCTGAAGGAATTCAAAGTACTTTTCTCTGCAGCCTGCAGTTAATGACTATGAACAATTAAGAAAAATATATCTGAGGGATTGTCTTCTCTGCTGAGGCCAGTGAGAGAGTACACAGTCATGCAATACAAAAAATGCATAAAACAGTAGAAATTAGTCATACAATTACTAACGTCACTTTCTGCAATTCTGTTTACATAGATATATTAATAAAGAAGTTACATGCAATATGCTGAAAGCAACAAAACCTCTCCTCTCTTTGGAAAGCATTGAACAAGTCATGACAAAAGCGGAATAGTCCTTCATATATATGTAAAAAAATGACGATACTGCTTTTTTTCCCATGTCACAGTCACAGTCTCTGCGGTGTCTTTAGCTCTCATTGTTCCAAATTTGTGATCTCTGAGTCATCACTCTCAGAGTTTCTAGATGAATATTATCAAAACCAAAGTTGTGCCAGATGTGAAGATTCAGGGCTGCCTTTTAGTATATTTAGCTTTAGCTTCTGGCTTCTGGCTCCAGTTTTGAAGGTCTGAATAATTTCTCACTTCCACTTCTTGATGCTTGTTTCTCAGTTTCACCACTTATAGGAGCATCAAACCTCTCTCCTCTGCTCTCTTTCTTTAACTCCCTGAGAAGATTTCACCTTCTAATGATGAAAACCGCAGTTACTCCATCTATAAGAGAGACTTAAATGTCATTTGTATTGTAAAAGAAAGTTTTCCAAAGGATGGAAACCAGTCTTATAAATGTCTGGATAAAAGCTAAAAATAAATCAAATAGGAATTTATACTTTAAATAATATACTGAATGTTTCTCTACTGTAAAGCCCTCATAGCAGATCAATACCATTTACACTATTCATTCCAGAAAGCAGTAAAAGCCTTTCACTTCAACAGTTTCCAACCATTTAACATTGTTAAAAAGACAGCTAAAACATCAACTGGGGGCATTTCCTCCTAAACTGAAATGGATCGATTAGTTTTCACGACATTGACTGTGATGATGCAGTATTAGGAAGGAGGTAGTATGGGAGGATAAAAGGAAAGAAGTCAGTGTAATTCTTTTAAGTTAATGAAATAAATTGTATACTCCTGCTCAACAGTGGTAAATCTTCTTGGCGGGATTGACTTTTTTACAATACTGTGTTAATAACTAGTCCTCTACATGTGTAGTATGGATGTCTTTTAAATTGATTTCACTTTATGTATGTAAAAGCAGTGGCTTTGGGAGAATGGTCTGTGACATTTGTCATGTCAAATCATTAGGTGACAGTATAAACTTGTGATCAATGCCACTTCAGCTGAAAGAGGTATTCCTTATTAGTAAACTCTAAAAGAACTATGCATGGTAGTTAAATAGAAATGAAATGTTCTAGATTTTTGGAGTTAAAAGACAAAGTGACTACTTAGGCCAGCTAATGAATGCCTTTGTGTGATCTCTGGTCAATAAACCTTTACCAATAACAGAGAAACACTGCAATACTAACAACAGTGTAGCAACTACACTGCTGAAGAAGAGAAAACAGAAACTACTGAGGAAATAAAAATCATGAGAGACTTGAATTCAGCATATTTCTTATTCAAAAAACTGATCTTTTTGCCTGATTCTCTGGGGGGGGGTTAGAATTTTTTTCTATTTCTTCATTGTTTTCCCTAATGACTGCACTGTGTTTTTTTGAAAAAAATTAAATTTAAATATTAGCCTCTTGCTCTTCAACATTTTTCCTTTTTTTGTATTTCAGGTCTAGGAGATAAGTTATTTGGCTTATGACAACAATCTACAAATCTGAAGCCAAAAAGAAAAGAAAACTTGAATAGGTAATCAAAAAAAAAAGTGAGAGGCAGATCCTTATGAATATCTATAAACTATCAGAGGATGATAAATGAAAATATGTAGACAAATGAAGATTGGAAATATGACATTATTTCTGGTTTATGACATGAATTCATTTCTCATCAAGTACTATGTAACTATTAGGAACAAGTGGTTTGAAATTATGAAATTTGTTTCAGGGGATATTCCAAGTTTATATCCTGTAACATTGTGCCTTCAGTCTTGTGAATTATGACATCTGACCAAAAAAAAAAAAATACTGTAAATAGATTACATTATTTTTTTCTGTCTCTTGCTTCTTTGGCTCATAAAAGGCTTCAAATTAGTACAGCCTCCTATGCAAGTCTGAGGATCCTGTGCAAATATTAAACAAGTGTCATTAAGTGTCTGTGTGCAATTGTAGTTAGTCATATTAAGGAGTATAAATTTGTTCAGGTAGCTTAATGAAATGGCAGTTGCCTGTTCACTGATGTTCTTTTCATTGTACATTTGTCCAGAGTCAGGGAAAATGTGCTTGGCAGAGAATCCTGAATTCATTATTTCTTCAGTTTTCCACATAGTAAAATACTTTTTGTAAAGCTTAGTTCATTCTTCTATGAAGGCAGTCTGAGATGGCTGGAGCTGTTCAGCCTTGAGAAGAAAAGGCTCTAAAGAGACCTTATGGCAGCCTTCCAGTACCCAAGGAGGGCTTACAAGAAGTCTGGAGAGGAACTTTTCACAAGGGTATGTAGTGATAAAACATGGGGGGATGGCCTTAAACTGAAGGAGATTAGGTTTAGATTAGATATTGGGAAGATATTCCTTACTATAAGGTTGGTGAGGCACTAGAACAGTGTCTTAGTTTGAGAGAAACCAAAATGTTTACCAAGACCAGAGGAGAGGATTCCTCCTCAATAATCACATCATCCCTTATTAAATTTAAAAAATCCAAAACTTTAATTAGAAAATGTATATGAGAAGGATAACTGTTCTTAACTACCATATATAGATATATATATAACTATGGACAGACCAGAGCAAACTACTCCTCCAGCACAAAATAAACCCAACAACCCCCCAAAACTGTAGGTTCCTCCTGGTACAGTTATATTTATGGACAGTGTCTGTGTCACACCTCAGCTGGCTGCGAGGTAAATTCTCAGTTTTGTCCCAGCGAGGCAGAGACAAGGGAGGGTGTAGGACTCCCATGGTGCAGGATGGAACCTTTCCCATGGGGGAAGAGAAGACTCTCTCTCTCCTTGTCCTTTGTTCAAAAGAAGGAAACACTGGGAGTTGAGGAGTGGTGATAATTCACAGAAATCTCCTTCCAGTCAAAGTTGGTTCTCATGAAGAAAAGGTCTGCAGTGTGTCCTGAAGCAGCTATGACCCCCCCCCCCCCCCCCCCCCCCCTTCTCCTCTCTCTAGCTCGGGGTGCCCAGAGATGGAGGGGGAAAGGTGAAGAGACAGAAGGAGCTCTCAGCAGCTCAGCAAAACAGTGGCTCTCTCCCAAGCAGCTGCCCAAAACAAAGTGAAGACTGCACAAGGAAAAACCTCTCCCCCTCCCAGGTTCATTGAGTCTGTTTTCTCACCTCTGCTCCACCATTCAGTTGGAATCTGGAGCCATCAACCACTCCTTTGTTGTCAGTCCCAGCACTTCAACTCCCAAAACCTTTGTGTTGGTAGGGTGAGAAAAATTCCCTGAAGGAACCCTTTGACAAACAGGTTGCACAAAGAGGCTGTGGACTCCATCCCTGGGGGTGTTCAAGACCAGGATGGATGTAGCTCTGAGTAACCTAGTCAAGTGTAAGTTGTCACTGTTCATGGCAGGTGGACTAGATCTGGATGATCTTTGAGGTTCTTTCCAACCCTAACCATTCTACAATTATATGACATTATTATTATTTACTAAGTTCTCACATTTTCCACATTTTCCTTTAAATAAAAGCTTCAACACTTTTTTAATATTTTCTGACAGTAAGGACTCTAGCTCTTAATTTAATCATCGTCTGATTTTCTCATCTTAGAAGCTTTCATATTGGAATGCTTCTCCAAACACAGGGAACAGTCAAGCTAATAAGAAGCAGTGTCCAAAGTCTTGGCAATAGTAAGTTCAACTAGCAATTTCCTGAGATGTTCAGTGAAAGCTATGTAGTGCAGAATACTCTGCATTTGGGGGAAATCCATAAGGCAAACGACACTTTTTATATCTTATGCCTGGTGATGGACTAGTTTCTTGTAAGACTTTGGGTGGGCAACGGCGGAGAGGGGGAGGCTATCATTGGTACTGCCATTGGCTACAACCACAAGGTTTCTTTCCTCTGTATCAGCACTGGACAGCATTCCAGTATCAATGTCACTTCATACAAGCAAAGGAATATTCCAACCCCACTAGCTTAGTCCTTCTTGTTATGAGATGAAAACAGGCATGCTATGAGGAAAAGCACCCGTAAATTATTTTTAGTTTAAATAAGATGGAGATTTTATGGATTTGGGTCAACAGAGATCACACTAAAAATGTTCACTGCTTCATTCTAATGAGTTTAAAGGATGGCTGCTCTATTTTTCCCTTAATCTATTTCTGTTCTGTTAGTACGTAAGTACAATATGTTACTGTGGAATAAAACAAACACCCTTCTGAAAACACACAAATGTAGGATATGCGCCTAAATTATTTTTCTAGAGTGAAGTCCTCCACAAAGGTTAACATCCAAGTATTGAAACAATCACTTTTATGAATGCAGTCCTGATATTTTAGCAAATATATAAGATATGGCAAATCATTCACCAACAGAAACAACAAATCTTCCTCTAGGTAGACAGATTTATTTCTCTAGGGGAATATAGGTTTTAATCTAGGCAGACACTAGACAGAATTTTGCTTAACCTTTCTGCAATGTGATTTTTTTTCACAATAAAATTTGAAGAGGACCTTTGGAACCTTTAAAAATGTTAAGCTCTGCTTTGTCTGTACTTAGCTCCAAAAAATTACTGCTCCTACTATTTGTTCACAGTCAGAGAATTGTACCTGCATAGTGAGTGTTCATTTCAACTGCAGTGGATGTGTGGTAGTGGAAAAGAGCAAAGAGAGACATCTGGGTAACCTGGGCATTGTGGCCCCCTCACATGCAGTGAGCAGGGTAGAAGAGCAGCGCTTGCTTGGTCCTCAAGTCATTTTCTTTCTTGAGAAGGACACAAAGGGTGATCACAAAGCTGGGTTCACAGCCATCCTGGGATACTGTGAGCAAAAAATAAAGAGGGCAGAACTCTTTCCTTTCACAGTCTTGAGAATGTCCCTCAGTAATGAATGTAATGAATGCCCTCTTGTAATGAGTGCAGTGGTTTGGACATCCAGTACACTGGAGAAGCAGATTTTTTGTGTCCAAGAGATGTCCTTGAACATTTCATGAGTGACACTCAGAGGCAACTGGCCTCTGAGTTCTTTTCAACATTGGGCAGAACAAAGTTCTAAGTTTGAGAACTGCCAGTTTCCACAAGCATATGCAGATAGAAACATGAGAGATACCCAGTTTGTCTCCAGAAATGCTGCAGCATCCATCCTAAGACTCTTATGCTACAGGAAGAGTACAGAGGAGAATTTATGCTTCCGAAGGACTTGCTTCTCAGAGACACTGTTATAAATTCAGATGCCCACCTAACTGCACTGTTTGGCCATGGACTCAAGGAACCCATTTAGCTTCCCCTTTGGTAGGGATAGGTAATTAAAATATGAGTAAAAAAGTCTTTTATAGGTTTCATCTCTTAACTTTGTTCTGCAGGGTTAATAGAGGCATAGCATGTGTCTCAGTGGCAGTACAAGTTAAGGAAAGCTTGCTAACCAATATTTTCTTGGATTGAAGTTTTATCATTAGCCACTAAATCTATACATTTGGTTTCAGTATTGAGCAGCTAAATATATTTTACAGCACATAAAAAAAGTAAAATAGTCTCTGTAAATAAAAAGGGAAATAAACCTAATCAAGACACCAAATTTCTAACACTAATATTAATTTGCAAGATCTATGTTTACATGATAAAGGAGTGTCTTTATAAAATTATGTTCTTTGTCAGCAGGGTGTATAGCATATTTGTTAGATTTTGTTTTGCCTGAAGAGCATCCATAGATGTCTCTGTGCTTATACTTAATATGGAAAATGCTTGCATTTTGAAAATATAATTTGGGCAAAAAGACACTAACTATAATAATTTTATTTCACATTTAAGGTACTGAAAATGCCAGCTTGCTGTTGAAAATGCCTTTCCAAAAATAGATTAAATAAAATAAAAACATGCCCTTTATCTGAATTTCATCTAGTTGTCAATTGCTCTTTATTGGGGTAGTTTGTGGGCTGGCTGCCTTTTGCAAAAGGAGTTCCTGGAAACTGCCTTTTGCAAAAGGACTGGAATAGATAAAAATTGGAAAAAAAAACCCCTAACCTTTTATTTTTTTTTATTTTTCTACTTTTGTTACTTTTTTTTAAAGTAAGATAATCTGTGTATCCAAACATTCAAACTGGCTCAATTACATTTTGTTGCTTTGATTCCTTGTTTTCTTTTTATGGTCTGACAGTTTCTTTAGTCTTTGCAGAGCATGTTTATCTCTGTTGGTGGAAGAAACCATTCCTGGTTGTGGCATTTATTTGCATATGACATTCAAATATTTCAGCACTCTTTATTGTCCCTATCACAATGTAAATATAAAAAATATTCTTTCTTTTTCATACAAAATAAAACTTTTATGTAGTTAAGCTTTCAATAGATTAGTTTTAAGGAAAAGGGAGTAGCAAAAATAAAGCTAAAATAATCTCTGATGTGGTAAAAAAAGGTTAGGAAACAGAAGTAATATGTCTTGTTAGATCACGACGTATAGCCAGAAAAAGTAGATGTGAGGATCTTACTTGACCAAAAGCTTTGGATCTGACTGATGATTGCTACATTGACTGCTTAGATTTTCTATCCTTTTCAAGTATGACAGATGTAAAGTAAGATACATGCAGGTATTCCCCAAAATGCCATAGCAGTGAAAAGATTTTAAGGGTTTATTTGAGGTCAAGAACACTAAAAATTTTACAAAACAAAAACTGGCCATGCTTCCAGAGCACGGAGCCTGAAGAAAAGGCAGAAACCTTTTTCCCTTCCTCTGGCCAACCTCCCCCAGGCTCACTGTTGGCATGGCCTGTAACACTGTGAGGATTTCTCACTCCTTACACTAGAGAGATACTGCATTTTTTCTCTTTGGTATGCAAGGAGAAAGGAAAGAAAAACATCCTTTTATGAGAAAAGTACTCTTAGGCAGGAAAAGCTTCCTAAGTGAAAAATAGTTCCAGTTTCCCATTACAAATTCTCCCAGAAAGGGTACCTATCACTACAACGGGTATTATTTTTGCTGATCTGGAGCCAGTATATTTGCGGAATTCTTACTGCAGCATGGAGTTTTCTCTTTAGAAACTCTTTAGAGGGAAGGCATCAACCTTCTTGTAGCTCCAGAGGTGGCAGTACACAGATGTACAGGCAGTCTCAATCAATTTACCCCAAAGTATTGCATTTAACATGTAAGGTAAGAGAAGTAGTGATATCTTTATTGGTATAAACCAGTGATTTAACTTTTAATAGTAAAAGCAACAGTGGTTGAATCAGATTCAATGGCAAGGTACAATTGATAGTTTACATCATAGAGGACAGGGTTGGACAGGACTGTCAGAGAGACCCCACCATGGAGTCATGAGGCTCAGAAAGGATCCCGTTCTTTCTAAACTCCTTTCTTGTGGGAAGTTTACATGCAGCTGGATCTAGACTTAGTCCCAGATGATCAACAATTCATGTCTAAATGATCACAAGCACACAATCAATCCTTCATATCACTTAGGTAAGATTTCAAGGTTTAGGATCCTATAGCTCACTTACCAAGGAATCTCTCAACCCTGAGGAGTAACCCTGAGAGGTGTCCCTGCCCCAGGGGAGATCCTGGCTGCAGCCTCTGCCCCGCAGGAGAGATCAGCAGGACCTGGGTTGTCCACTGTTCATGGAGTAGGATGGCTGACTTACAGTCATGTTCACATACCAGCTGTGTTTGGGGCTGATGTGTGCTCAGCTTGCCTTTGCCTGCTGAACAAGGCTTATGGCCCTGAACTATTGCACCTGTGAAGCAGACGCAGCCATCACAAGCACCCCCAGTGGCAACTGCTTGGCAGAAGAGGTAGGTGGAGGGGAAAGAGGAACACCCACTACAGCTGTTTGCTCAGTTCTGTAAAGACATGACCTTAGCATAGGGAAGCATATCTGAACTAACTATAGAATTTTAGCAGTGAAGACTGTTCAAGCTGCAAACATCTAGCAAGACTGCAATGTGTGTATACAGTGTGCATGTCGTGTCAGTCAACACAATTATCTACACCATTACTCCTTACTCATTATTTTTAATGTATTATTATTTGCTATTTATATTTAAGTTAATTTTTAGTTTAGATTTAAATCAGTCTGGAAATGAATAAATATTTCAGAAACAAATAAGTTGCATGGAGATGTAGATGTTGCATTTAGGGACATGGTTTCCTTCTGGACTTGTCAAGGTTAGGTTTGCAGTTGAACTTGATAACATTGTAGGTCTTTCCCCCCCCCAAATGATTCTATTTTATGATTTGCATACTTCTCCACTAATGAAATGTTAAGCAATCTCTGAACTTCCTATATGCAGCACAGCCAGAATTATTTCCCTCAGAACAGTCTTGGATCTACAGTCATTTTTCCTTCTCAGGTCTGGTGTTAGTACTGAGGAGTGCACAGAAGACCGAGGAAGTGTTGAGGAGTGTGTGGCACAACTTTGTGAATAAACTGAAACAGTGACGGAAACTACCAGTTTCCATCTTGACATCAATTCTAGACATGTTAGGATGTTCAAGAGAAGTTTGTTTATATTTAAAGTCTGGTAGATACAGTCATCCTTGCTGAGCAATTGCAGACAGAAAGTTTAGGTTCTTGAATACTTCTTAATTAAATATAACCATGTAATGAACACTTGGGTGCAGATCTGCTAAACTATTTAGGAGGCCCCAAAAATGTCCCTTAATCTACTCTGCAGTTCAGTTGCTGGTGCTCAGAACACTGCAGGTTTGCAGATTTCCATGTCTAACTTTCCTTGGCTATGAAATTGGAAAATAACTAATAATTACTTGTCTTGCAAGGGTGCTGTGTAGATCACATAGTTAATATTTGTATAACACTTCTAATGTGTAAAGTGCCATGAGATAATTATTACTGTATCCAAATCTTCTGTGTAGGTTCTTTTATATCAAATCTCTGTAATATCGTAGGATTGTTTGTCTACATCTGTGTGTGAATAAAAGTGAAGGACAAGTGCAGCACTCTGAAGCAAAGTTCAGAACAAAAAGCAGGTCAAGTTTGTTTGTTTTTTTTAATGGCTATGTCAATCCTACTACTGGTATAGTCAGCAAGTAAGAAGTAGCCAAATAACACCAAGTAGAGTTTCAAAGAAAGCTAGTAGCTCTGGAGATTTTACTACTAATCACAGATGATTAATGGGGAATTTCCTTTAAAAAACCAACTACCTCTCCTTTAAATTGCTAATTATTCATGAAAGACTAAGAACAAGAGTACTGGAAAACACATTTTTAAGCATTACAATAAAAGAAAAATTGATCACCTAGTTAGTATGCAGGCAGCTAAGTATAGCAGGGTCAGCAGTGCTAATTTGAGAGGCAGATTGGGAGCTTTGCAAAGCCTCTTAGTGCAAGTGCCTTATTTCAGAGTTTCAATTAAAGATAAACTGAACAGGTTTGCACATATCCATGTATGTCTATGCTGAGATGTTTGCCCACTGACATTGTTACCAAACAGAAAACTGAACTATTCCAGCAAGTATAATATCAAAATGTGGTTGTGTTTTGCGGTTTTTTTAAGGACATGGATGGGAATTTTCCATGCCTACAAAGAAGCTGTGTTAGGATCCTGTCTTATCTGTATCAGAAAACCAGAAACATTCAAAAGCATTTTCATTATTCATGCTTTTTTGCCTTTCACATTCTTTAAGAGTGCATTAATTCAACAAAGGTAAATCAAACCAAACCAAACCAAAACCAAACCATAAAGATCAGGTAAATATTTAAAAGATTAGATAAATATTTTAAAAATAACAGAAGTAAAATTTTTGTCTCTTCAGAGTGCTATGTCTTCAGACCTAATATTTCTTATAACTGGTTTCACTATTTCTCAACTCATTGGATAAGCCATGGTGCCAAGTATTTTTTTTTCTTTCATGTGAGAAACCTTAGACCATAAAATCCTTATTCTGTTTTGTGGCTGACTTAACTTACTACATGAGTAGTCCCTAGACTGCCAAGTTCCTCACAGAAGCAAAGACACGCAGTGGCTACCTGAAAGGGCTTTTACTCCTATATTTCTTACAGTATAAACAAGGGTCATGTACATAAAAGCAAAGAAATGGAATAATAAGAGTACAGAGCAACACTACATCCTAAACTGCTACCTGGATGAGAAGCAAACTTGGTTTTATTGATATATAAAAGAAATGTCAATAACATTTCTGAATGAAAGCTGCAATTCCTTCAGGAAAAGTAGTTTTATTTAGCTGTGTAAAGAATACCTACATAGTTCCATGTTCTATGAAAGCAAAAGGATATTTACTCCTGTCATTTTAACTCAAGGAATAAAATTAGAGGGGGAATCTGAGACAAAAGGTATTTAAATTTGTAGGAAGAATTTTGAGAGGTCTTTCTCTGCATATACTTTTCTAAAGTCAAGGAAATAAAAACAAACTGAAGAAACAAAGTGGACCTGGTGAAAATGGCCTCTGCTGTTCCAGGAGAAGGAGCTGGACTGAGGATCAAGTCCTTTGAGTGATGCTGGTTTAGCCACTGCAAAGCAGTAAAGAAAGAGCAGTGTATTTCTGCTCCAAAAGTAAGCCTTCCTCAGCCCACCTACAGGGCTATGGCAAATATATGAGAGTTCACAAACAGTTGCTTTTTTCAGACCTTGTACAGGAGTGCTAGATCCCATCTACCATAATAACACAAAGCTGCAGAGCCCAAATGAGACAAGAAGGGTTGCAGTTTGAAAATAAGTCTGAGATCATCATCCTTTCCTTTTTCTGCCCTTCATTTGTGAAGGGAAAACACCAAGGCTATAAACTACCAGAGAAATTACAAGAGGGAAAGCATTTTCAGCAGTCTTTTGCTCCCAATCCCAGATCAATCACTCTGCCTCTTAGCTGAGCAAAAGGGCATCAAAATTAGATTTGAGCGTGACGAAGGTTTATAGCAAAAGAGAAGGTTCCTTAAGCAATATAGCCTTTTAGAAATATAACCAAAGTCATGCACATGGGTAAATATTTCTGTCTAATTATTTGTCAGTGTTCCTACTTCTCAGACCATAGCAAATGGGTTTGCTCTAAGGCCTTCTGGTAGCTGGAAGAAGATACCTGCAGTGAAATGTGTCAGTTACTATTTAGCTGTGGAATTTAGCATTACAGCTGATATTACATTTTAGAGACATTACTGAAACGTCTGCTGTAAATAATAATAATAATAAAATAATAATAATAATAATAATAATAATAATAATAATAATAATAATAATAATAATAATAATAATAATAATAAAACCACCTATGGCAGAAAAAAGTATTTATGATTCTGATTTCTGTGAATCAGAATTAATTTCATTGCCCCACTCTGAAAATATTTGGGTGATAATTTGGGGGAAATAAAGCCCATATTATAATTTCGCCACTTCTGTTCTTGTGTTGTCTGCTGTGTAAGTGATGCAGGACACTGACAAAAAACCCTGACTCTATCAACACACCACTCCCCACACTAGTCAGCTTCCTGGAACAGGTAGTTAATGCTCTCATCAACGTGGCTTGCTTTATAAGAAAGGATGCATGAGAAGTGTCTGCAAGAGATACTATCTCCCAGTTTAATTTGTCACATTATTTACAGCACAGGAGGTGTTTTTGACTTAGAGAGCACAATAAACTGAAATTTTTATATAAAATCCAAACAAAAACTCTCAAACAAACCCACATTCTTCTACAACTCTAATTTATTATGTCTGAGCTGAACTCAGAATACTCTTTACCACTCTGTGTTGTTGGTTTTCTTCTATGAAAAAAGAATGTAGAGCCAGTTAAAGCCCACATATCTGTGAAGTTTTCATAATTTTCTCACTGCATGGCACATTTTGCTTTTTGAGTTCTCCAGTTTAAGATTTTACCTTTAAATTTTGCAAAACTTATAGAAAATATGACAGATGGGTATCCAGGCACACCTTAGACAGACCAAGTGAGAACATACTGGATAATTAGTAGAAAATTACACCCAGGTGGGAAGTTTTATCTGGAATATTTTGGAATTTTTTTGAAGCCAAAGAGTGCATCAGCCTTTTTGTGTACTAAATAAACTGATCGAGAGTAACTGTGTTTTAAGGTTGCAGAGGAGTCAACAAGGTACTAGATCAGAACAGAGATGGAAGATTCAGTGACTCAAGACTGTAACTGCCATTTTGCTTCTGCATTTCATGTAGTTCTTGATCCTTTTTCTTAAGCTATATAACTGACATAAAGATGTGGAACAATAGAAAATGAGATTCCCATGCAGTTTAAATAATGGTTCTTACTAAAATCTCTTAAGTATATGCTTCTGTGAGAACTTTGTGTTGCATGAAAAGATAAAGTAGACATGTAATTGCAATTTGCCACTTGTAAATGATACAATGTAGCTCAAGACTGTAGGCTGGTGTCTCTTGTCATCACTTGTTCTTGTTCTGTATTAAGCCAGTCTTGACCTTCTATGATCTGAAATAGTATTAGAAGAGTTTATAATTAAAATTATTATTTTCTTGCCAGGAATACATAGACTAAATTGCACTGTTGGGTGCATTTCTACCTGACACAGAACAAAATCTGTTTTGTGATCCAGATACTTGCAAAGTATATATTTTCAGCTGCTTCTTACATTCCTCTAATCCTAGCATTAAAAATATGCTTACCATACAACAGTTAAACTGTTTCTCCTTTCCCTAGTAAATGAAAGTATTTTCTGAATCATCTTTAAAGCAAACTCTTCCAAGTCTGAAAAGAAATACTGGAGTCACATGGGCAGCAACAAACTGAATAGTGATCTTTGCACTTGCATTTGTTTCCATCACACCACAGTGCCAAAACAATTTAACTACATAGCCTTTGTAAATAATCATGACATTATTAAGTTTATACCACTTATTTACCACAGTTATGCTTCAGTGACTGAAGTACAAAAAGTGCAGTGATGGTTGGAATGCTTTTAAGTTTGAGACCATTATTTTACTATAAGCACCATTTGGTCAGATTGAATTTCCTAAATTAGCCCACATGCAAACTCACATGAAAGAATGCAATTAAGTGGCCCAATGTTGTTCATGAGTTCTAAACAGCTTAAAAAAACTACTTTGCAGTAAACGAAAATGACAACTCTTCAACAGTTCTAAAAACCTTTCAAACTGATACACTTACACAGCTTACTACAGGCATAAAAGTGGATTTTTCCCTAGATTTTGGTTCAAACTCCAAACACAATACTTAGATGTAAATTCATATGGGTTAAATAGTTGCTTGGGGATTTACAAGCAAAAAACAACTAGATATGTGAGTAGTATTCTGTTTCCTCCCCTTTGCCCTTGAAAATAAAGTTTACCTTTATATTTGTGATTGTAAAATTCCAATTTCATCTGTGCTAACTGGCTACATTTCTCATTTCCTCTTACATCACATCTGATTGTTTGAAGAGTGTGTTTACTGAACCAAAAACAAGCCCTTTGTGTTCTAGCAGCATTGAAAAAATATATTTTTAAATAGAAGTTATCTAGTCACTCACTTGTTGTTTTTTCCAGGCAAGCATTTCAGTTCTTGATGTTCTTACATTTTTATGATCAGAAATGTATGTTACTTTTGAGTCCCAGTAAGTAAACATGGGAATTAAATACTTTTCGGTCTCAGGATTTGATTAAAAGAAAAAGTGAGGGACTACAACCATTTTTCCCCCAAAGAATTCTGCTAAGCTTGTCCTTTTATTCTCTCCATTAGTGCTCTGGACTTAAAATTTTGAACAAGGCACAAGAGACAGACTACAGAAACAGTGTAAGCTGTTTTCCTTTTTATTCTATTGAAGTTAGTTCTTGAGTACTTTCTTGCTAATAAGTCTGGTAACATGGGAATATATTGCAATTGCAACCTCAAAGGCAAACCCAGAGCATGACTTTCATATGGATGATATGTGTTATGCTGGAACATGATGACTGCTTGACATTTGAAATGCCAATGGAATGACCTTTGTGAGAAAGGTCTTAATAATTTGACCTATTTGACTATGTCTTTGATATGGATACTATAGTCTGCAGAAAATATCACCATGTTTAATTTTGTGTCACATGTCACACAAGAGCTGGGAAGATATAAATTTAACAGTAGGGCTTAACAGTTAGATAATTCAAATTAAACAACACTATGTTTCCTGGTGTTACACAAAAGTAATAAAGTAGTAAGTGCACAACTGATAGCATACAAGTTCCATTAATCCTTTGGTCTAACTCATGCTTAAACTGCTAATAGAACATGACATATGAAAACAAATAGAAGCTATTGATTACAGATACAACTTCATGTAAGAGGCAAAATTTTACAGTGGAATGTAGGAGTATGATTTTCAGAGATTTTTAGGTCTAAGGCTGCTAGAAAATAAGCAGTAGATTAAATTGCTGGTCTCCAATTCAGTACCCCTGAGAGTGATTTCAGCTAATGGGGATCCACTTGTCTATTTCATCATATAAGCTGATAAAGACTCAGAAGAATCAAGTCACAAAGGAGGGCAAATATAAAGAGTTACATTCAATCTCCCTTGCACAACAGATATGAACAAACTCTGTAATACTCTTGGTGCCCAGTGGAAGGACATGGCAAGGAGGTTCAAGTTAAAGGGTTGCCCTCCCATGGGCAACTGCTTCCTGCTTCCAGCCTCACATTCTTTTCATTCCCTCACACTCACTTCTCCTGTGTACACAGAGCTTCTCCTTCCATGTGCTTTTAGCCCCTGCATGTAGATCTAAGACAGCTTTACATCCGGATTCAGTCTATATTTTGATGCTTAAAACAGCCAATTCTCTTCAATTTCTGCTCAAAATAGAGAAAATTAATTTTCTGTGTCTTTCTAATGTCTGTCATTGGCATCTTTTGAAGCATAAATATGACTTTCTGAAATAGCATTGAACGAAACAATATCCCACATCATGTCTTGGTAATGATGAGCGTTATTTAATCAATACTTTGCTATTTGTAAAGGAAAAACCTCAGCTGTTATTTATTTACTTCATCTGCATTTATTGGTCTAGGATCATATGTTCTACTTGGATCTGCTCTGTTCTCTGGTTCCAGTTAGTTCTTTCCTTTAGAGCAAAAGCAAAGTAAGAACTAAATGAACTGATTTTCATTGTGCCATTTCATTTTGTTCTATCCCTGTTACTTCAGTTCTCGGAGCACCCCATTTTTCCATGAGATATTTTGCTATTTAAGCTTTATTTAAATGCCTACTCAATATATGCCACCAGCAAACTCTGTTAGCACACCCCTACTCTTGGATTTATCCCGCTGAAATGCAAATGACAATATTTATGAAGTAGATGAAGAATCGAGGAATTGAAATATGCTTAGGGGAAAATGTCTGGAATGGGATGAGCTTGCATGGAAATCTCAGCTGTGGAGCCTAAGCCTCACTGTCGCTGATGCCTTTTTTTCTTACTTAAAGGATGTCTGCCTAGGGACTGTATCCAAATATGTCAAGAGTATTTTTATTTATTTTTCTTTTCTGTTTACTGACCTTTTTCAAAGGCTGTTATTGCTAGTATTAGTAAAACTTCAGCTGTTTTACCTTATATTGCCAATGTTATACAGAAAGAACAATCAAGAGATAATAAGAGGTGGGGTAATGTCGGAGGAGACCCAGGGTTTATACTCTGGCAAAAATACTACAAGAGATGGGTAGACGAGGACACCGAAGTCCAGGAACCCGGCTCCCCGAATATGGAAGCTCTGCGAGAGATTTATAAGGACTCTAATGTTCACACCCTATATTGATGCTTCCCCAGTTTGAATGTTATACACCCCAATGTGTCTACCCTGGTTGTTTTTCCCTTGGTAGTTCCTTGTCCGGGTTCCCTCTTCCCACAAAACCCTCCGGGTTGCAGCCCCCTGTCCTGGCCCGACCTGGCCATGGAGGCGGTTGCCGGCGGGACCGGCCACGTGGCGCCGCTGGAGCCTGGGCAGGGGCTGTCCCCGCCTCGAAGTGCCTGAAGCCCTACGGTAGACTTTCCCCGCCCATCTCATTCTCCCATTGGTCCTTTTGCCGCTCCTCCCCTCCCTCCTCCCCTTCGTTTGCATGTACCCAATGAACTGTGTTACTCCGCCCCGTCTCCGCCCCTCTTCCCCGCCTACATCCGGGGAATTCCCATGCTCTCCTCAAAAGCCAGCGCGCGGCAATAAACTTGGCTTTTCCTCGTGGACTCCTGGCAAGTGCGGGCTTGTTCCGTTCGGGACGGTCGCCGGGCCGGGGGCGGGAGGAGCCGTCCCTCGCTTCTAAGGGGCCTGATCCTAGGGAGCCCTGCTTGTCGCTTTCCTAGCCTGGCTCCTGGAAGCGGAAACCTCTCCACCGTATCGGTGGGCTATTTACAATCCGCTGATAGGGTAGGAGAGTGCTACAGAATTTTAAATTTTTTCTCTTCTTTTCGGTTTTCCTGTTTGACCTCTGGTTTAGTTTTGTTTTTTTTTTCAATAAATTCTCCTCCTAGACTGTTTGTATATTTCTCTATAATTTATGGCTGCTGGATAGGTGCACTTGTTTCTGCTTTCTTAGGATTGATATTTTTGGGTCTTGGCCAATTTAACCTATCTTCATAAGGTTTGACCACTTTGCAGCCTTGATTCCCTTTGTTGAGCTCTCACATTTACAAGTGAGAAGTACTACACTGGCAAGATCTCATGACATGGTAGTAGAAAGAAGCGTACTTTTAAAATCCGACGGTCTAGACTGAACAATTTATTATAATATCATACTTGGCTTTCATGTGGGACAGAGGGACATCTGGCTTGATGTGAATCTCTTTTTGTAAAACACATATTATTTTTCCCATTATGTGCTGCAAATAAGCTGGAATAATGTAACATACTTGGTGAGGCAGCTAGAATTCCTATACTTTCTTAATTCAAATGATATTTAGACCATGGGAACTGTTTGGGGTTACAAGCAAAGCCTAAACAGACTAACTATTTCTTCTATTAGGTTTCAGATGAGCTCTTAATAAATGAGTGGTCGCATTAAATTTTCAGTCTCACCTTGTAAAGAACTATGTATTTCATAGTTTTCCAGTATGTCAGTAGTGATTAGGCCACAAACATTGCACCTGGCAGTCAGAATCCTTTTCTTCTTTTGGCTTGCCCTTAGGGATCACCTAGTTTTTTCTGTCATTATTGTCTATTACACTAAAGTGATTAAATAAGCTGAAAGGAGGAGACTATAATTTCCTCCTGTGCTCTAATGCAGATATGAGGAAGAGGATCCGAGGAAGAGAGTTTTAAGTAACACTTCAAAAACAGAAGATGAGACAGAGTGACTAGAAAAATCCCTGAAGCCCATTTTAATCAGATGGAGAATGTAGATGAGCTTATATACTCTGTAGAGAGAGGATCTCAACAGAATTTGAAGTAAAATTCTCCTGTCGAAATTGAAGGCCAGCTATGTCCATTAATCAGTTTGGTGATGAGCTTGATGCTTCATGCTTCATATTTTCCCAAAGAATCTAGTCTATTCTCATGAGGCAACTGATTTCAGATTCGAAGGACTGAACTGCATATTACTTTGAGACCTCATACTCAGGAACGTCCAGTTACATTTGGTGCAAAAAAAAGAACAGAGAACGTTTTTCCATTGTCAAAAAATGAGCAGACTATAGATTTTTTAAAAAAAATTAAAAATAATTTTAATGGGTACTAGCTCACTGTTTTCTCCTAAAATCTGATGGGTAGCCTCAATTCCAGTCCTTTCCAGACTGCATTCAGGAATTCATAGCATTTGGAATTAGGTACCATTTTATCATTAAGTTTCACTTTATCTGCAAGATGACCTATATACCTTTTTCAGAGCAGTGGAGTTCAAGCTTGCTGTTTAACTATCCCTAACTTGGCATTCATATGTTTTGGCATAATCTTTGTTAGCTATATCAAGGAAAGTTGTTAGTTGTTTGCAGTAAAATTCTGCTTATGCCAATTCATCCTTTTTCCTAAGTCTGTGTAACAGCTCCACTAGAAAACTTAATGTGCTAATTTTGGCTAGAGTAGAGATAATTTTCTCTACAGTAGCTAGTATGGAGCTGTGTTTTGGGTTCCTGCTGAAAATGACCTTGATAACATAGAGATGTTTTTGTTATTGCTGAGAAGTGTTTCCAAAGCATCAAGGCCGTTCTGCTCCTTGTGCTGCACTGTCATTGAGGAGGCTGAGGGTGCACAAGAAGTTGAGAGGACACACAGCTGAAATAGCTGACTCCACCTGACCACAGGGATATTCCAAACCATAGTCAGGGCATAAAACTGGGTGAATAAGAAAGAAAGGGGTACATTCCCATTGATATATGACAGAGGCCTGCTTTTCTGGGAATGTCTGAACATCTTTCTCCTGATGGGAATGGTGGAAGTATTTCCTGGTTCTGCTTTGCTTGTGTGAGCGGCTTTTGCTTCACCTGTTAAATTTTGTCTTTATCTCAACCAAGTTTTCTCATTTTAACCCTTCCAGTTTTCTCCCCCATCTCACTGTGGAGGAGTGAGGCACTGTATGGGGTTTAGTTGCTGGCTAGGGTTAAACAATGACACTTGGTATTCTTAACAGGAGCTTGAGAATTCTTGGAATGAAGTTCCACATCTATCTATTCCGTGCTAGCTTTCAGGTATACTGAGAAAAATTTTGGGGTTGAAGGTGCTTGTTTTCTGTTTAGCCAGGTTTTTTTCTCCTTTTTCCCATGTCTGTGTATTTGTAACCATCTCTTAGTTAAAGGTTTCACTTTAGATTTATATGTAGATGTGAATCTGTATATATATGCACAAGTATGTACATTTGTATTATCAAATTCAATAAACACCACTTGTTTTTTCTGATCATGACTGCTTCTTAAGTTTTTGAAAAAAAATGAGTAAAATCTTAATTCAATAATGCACACACATTTTGTTTGGGACTGGAAAGTAGTGAAATAATTTTTGGTGAGTTTCTTTGGGTTGTAAAACAATGAACAATGACATGGATGTAAAAACAGTGAGTCTGAGGACCAACAATTTGCACTAGTGAAAAAGAGGCATTATCAGAAAGCAAAACAGAATGAGGACAGTGTCCACTTCTTCAGACTGTAGAGTTTTAGAGAAAGTTTAGGTGCCTTTTACCTGACAAGCTGTCAGTTCAAGGACCCATTTCATATTGCAGTAATTGCTACAGATGACTGTCCATTGAAGAATTGGCATGTATTGAATTATTCTACCTGCTGCAGCTCAGGTTCTGTCTTTCATGTATGTGTTAAGTTTTACAATTTTTCCAGATTCAGCATTAGAATGTTAGGCAGGCAGTTACAGATAAGCTAGAGGCCATTTTTCATCTCCTTTCTTCAGGTCAAGTGTGCCTTTTAGCCTCATTATATGGGATCATAGAATATTGATTCTCTATTGGTTTAAATGCACATTTAGACAAGTATGAAACGTGTTATAATGTGTACTCTTTTTTCACAAAATATGACATTACCATGATGATGTTACTGTGTTACTCAAATGATGAAATGAGGATCTCATGAGAATCAGTTCCAACACAGGTAAACACACGAGAAATGAAAGGGATAGTGGTATTGAAAGCCTTCCTGTAGTTATATTAGTTAGAATGGTAACTTTTTTTCATGTTGATCCTTCTCTTGCCCTATGTCCGACCTAAGTGGAACTTTACTTACCACTTACTTGTATTCTTTTGAGAGAATGAGAAATCTCTTGTTAATGTTGTGTGTGTGACAACTACTCATGTTACTATCTGTCAGTAAGTACTTATCTGCTAAGAACATGTAATTTTTCTGCTTGGAAAATTGTGCCACTTTACCATTTCTTCTGACACAGAAAAAGTAATTGTTTTTATAGAACAAACTTTTTGAAATTCTTCATCAATAATTTTGAAATTATAGGAATATTTTAGCTTATTTTCCTTCACCTATGTCACTTAATCCTTTTAGTAGGGAACATTGAAGTAACTATTATGTATATTTATAAACTCTATGTTGTGGGTAAAGCAAGGCAGATCATTCATAGAAGAGTGTGATGCTTCACTGAACCCAAAGAAGACATAGTGATTTCTGTGACATTTTTAGATAAGTGGGACATTTTCAACTGACTTTGTTCATTCATGTTGACAATAACATGGCAAAAATAAATTGAGAGACTGAGAAGGACAGTGAGGAAAAATGCTTCCAGAGTTAAAAATTCCCCTTTTTTAAAGGGGAAAAGGAAACAAAACCTTGTAAAAAGAAATTAAAATTTTTCACACCATTTCAAATAAAGAAGATATTTTAAATTCTGTAGCAAAGATTTTGAAATTTTATGATGCTCCATAGAAATGAGAAGAGACACTAGCATCAAATCAAAATAATTCACTTTCTTCATTCAAAGGGGTCCTAATAAGATATTTTGATACTGATTAAATAAACTTAAAAGAAAAAAATAGTACATTTACATTTTCCTTAAAAATTAATATATACCTGAAAAATATTTTAATTTTCAATATTTTTATGTTCAGCAGAAAATTATTCCATTCACAGCTTTTCACTCAGAATAAGTGATTACACAAGTTATGCCATTTTAAACGTGGCAGAGATACAGATGTAGATTTAATTCTCATATTGAGGATGAAGTAGAAGCATAATGCATACTTTATATTATATC